>NC_135233.1:100201666-100503333 GCF_051348905.1 Ranitomeya variabilis
AATGTGAGTATGTGTTTTTTTTTTACATTTACGCTGGTAACCAGGGTAAACATCGGGTTACTAAGCGCGGCCCTGCGCTTAGTAACCCGATGTTTACCTTGGTTACCAGTGACGACATCGCTGGATCGGTGTCACTCACATCGATCCAGCGACGAAATAAAGTTCTGGACTTTCTTCTCCGACCAATGATGGCACAGCAGGATCCTGATCGCTGCTGCCTGTCAAACACAACGATATCGCTAGCCAGGACGCTGCAATGTCACGGATCGCTAGCGATATCGTTTAGTGTGAAGGTACCTTTACACAGGGACCCCTTTGTTTACCCGGGGTCCCTGCTGTTTCAAGGTTGCACCCACTGAACTGGGAGTCATGAACTGTGCATGACCAAACTTTCACAACGTTCAAGTGTCCTCACCTCCCATAAAGGGAAGCCCTGTTATATTTACTTGTTCATAGCATTTACTTGTTTATTGCCTTTCAAAATTTTGTATGTCTTTTGCTAACATGTATTGTTGTTCTTCTTTTCCCAGTCCGGGAGTACTGGATTTAACCGGGGGGGAGTTAAGCGCCCCAGAGTCCTGGTCATTGCAGTACTGTCGCTCCGCCACTAAGGGGAGTGATGGTACGACTGATTGCACTAAAAGAGTTCACCTTGCAGGTATCACAGACACACATTACACTTCACACTCCGGCTGCCAGGGGGAGAAAAAGGTACTATCTACTAGGCCACTCCTCACACATGGGTAAAACAGGGGGTTGGATAGGAAGTCAGAAAGAAAGTAGCTGGGGAGAGCTCGAGAGAGGACCTGTCAGGGGTGGGATCCTGACAGAGGCCTAGAAAAGGACAGATCGTTACGGAGCCGTGCCTGTGCCTTATAGCGGCAGACTCCTAAGAAAGGACACGAAGTGAAGCATATTGTGGAGAAGTGAGAAACGGGATCACAACACAAAGGAGATAGAACCAGAAGGAGTCGTGCCTCAAGATCAGCAACATCCTTCTGAGGCGCGTAGCCGGCGGCCGGAACGCCGAGGAAGTAAGAGACTCTATGCATTACTTTAAACTACGGCCGGGCAGTTAACTTTAGGTTGGCTGTCTTACCTTTACACCTAACGAAGACAACAGAGGCAATAGTGGGAGAGGTACGTCTCTAGGGTCCCTATAAAATAGCTCCAGGCCTACCCCGTCATACGGGTCTGTCCTATCTATATCAACTGGGGGACGGAGAGAAAGAACAGAAACATACATGACAGTTGTGAGGACTATCCCATGGTGCTCAGCAGGGAGGTACTACAACACACAGGCGCTAGTAGGAAGGACACTGATTTCCACCTGCAAAGGGAACTCTGGATGTGCCTTTGGACCGGCCGGTCTCAGCCAGCCCTGTTAGCAGTGCTCTGGATTGAGGATGCCGAAGCCTTCAGTAAAGAGGTAAAGAGACTGCAACCCTGTGTCCTCGTTATTTACTGTGATCCACACTGCCACCTACACCTTTTATTGGGCGCCCCTTAGCAGGACCACGGACCGGGTCGGGCCACCGTGACATCCTCAGAACCGAGAGACCTGGATTCAAGTACCACGTTGTCCTGCGTCTGGGGGCCGCTCCAGAGACATGTCCGGCCATGGTCGAATTTGCAGGCCAAACTCACCCATTTGAAATTAATAGATCGAGTATAAAAAAAGACCTGATTAAGATGTAATTCATGCTGCATTCTAAGGCCACGTGCACACATTGAGTATTTGGTGAGATTTTACCTCTGTATTTGTAAGCCAAAATCAGGAGAGGCTGAAAATTGCAGAAGTGGTGACCTGTTGCTATTATACTTTTCCACTGACTAACCCACTTCTAATTTTGGCCTACAAATACTAAGGTAAAAACCTCAACAAATGGAAGTGTCCTTATGCTGCCTGTTATTCAATGACTAATTCTAGAAGAAAGGAATTTTCCATCAGTTTTCCTTCCTCAAACAAAAAACATGGATAATACATGGATAGTGAAAATGAACACACTGACCAAAAATGGATCAAAATTGGAACCTTTTTTTGAGTACGAGAAAAAAAAATAAGTATGCAAAAGTCTTCCATAACTACACTGTGTGCGCAATTATTAGGCAAGTGAGTATTCTGACCATATCATCATTTTTATGCAGATTCTTCAAATAAAAGCTGTATAAACTTGATTACTTATCAGTGTGAAGCAGATCAGGTGATTTGTGTGTAATGAGAGAGGGTGAAACCTAAGAATAAAACACCATTTATCAATGTGTGCAAAATTATTAGGCAGTTTATATTACTCATGGAAAATGGCCCCAAAAAAAAGAGATTTAACTGACTTTGAAAGGTTTACAATTGTTAAAAATCTCACATAGAAATGCTGCACACTTGAAATTTGAAATTGTTAAGATATTGGGGCATGATCAAAGAGCCATCAAACATTTTGTTGCAAATGGTCAACAGGGTCACAAAAATGTCTTGAGAAAAAAATGCATATTAACTGCCAAAGGTTTGAGAAGAATCAAACACAAAGTGACCAGAAATCCATTATTCTCCAGTGCTGTCCTATTCCAGAACTGCAATGTCTGTGTTGTGCACAGAAGTACAAGGTGTTCAGTGTTTAGAGACATTGCCAAGGTAAGGGAGGCTGAGACCCAACAACCACCAAATAAGACACAGAAGGTGAAACGTGAAGATTGAGACAAGACATATCTGAAAGCAGATTTTTCAAAGGTTTTATGGACTGGTGAGATAAATGTGACTCTTGACTGATCAGATAGCTTTATCAGTAGTAGGCGCAGACCTCCACTTCAGCTCAGATGGTAGCAAGGTAGACGGGGAGAATCTGCTATGGGCTAGTATGATTAAAGATGAGCTAGTTGGGCCTTTTTGGGTTGAATATGGACTAAAAATCGACTCCCAAACCTACTGTCAATTTTTAGAAAACACCTTTTTTTAGCAGTGGTCAAGAAAAAAGTCTGCATTTTTCAAGAAAGACATAATTTTTATGGAGGACATTGCTCCATCTCATGCATAGAAGTCTCCACTGCTTGGCTAGCCAGTAAATGCTGAATGAAAGAATAATGACATGACCCATTCTTCTCATGACCTGAAACCTACTGAGAACTTGTGGGCCCTTCTTAAATGGGAGATATATTGTGAAGGAGGACAGTACTCCTCTTTGAGTAATGTCTGGGAGACTGTGGTTGATGGTCTCCAAAAAGTTGATTGTCAACAGAAACTGACAGACTCCATGGATGGAAGGCTTATGACTGTTAAGGAAAAGAACAGCTTATGACTGTTATGGAAAAAACACTGTAAAAAACACTAATGACAAACTGATGGCAAAAAAGAGACAGACAGTACACTGATGACACCGTGATCCAAAACACTGATGGCACCGTTAACATGTTTACATGTGTAAGTTTAAACATGCATGTGTGTACGAGGCCTAACCTCCAGCAGCACAGGCCTACATGTACCAGCATACAAGTTCTGTGCCAATCAGTATGCATCAGATCTAAATTTGTTATGATTCTTAGCTAAAACATACAAGTTTATGCAGTAACCTTATTAGGTTTGCTAAAGAGGCTTCTATCCCGACCTATCGTTAATTAATATTGATTTTGCCAGCCTTTTATCGGTGATTTTAATCAAGTTAAAGGATCATTTATGATATTATTTGCTTCTAATTCAAAAATTATCTGTATTCCACTCAATTATAAACGTATAAATTCTCATGAAAAGAAAGAAAATCAGACCTCTCAATTTACATATTTCACTGCATTTCCAAGACAGAGGTGCAAATTAATTTGACTATTTCTAGCACCTGTGTTTCAATTTTCCTATGACCACTTCAAGTAATGCAATTACAATAAGCACCAGAAAAAGTGATTAGATTCTGCAAGTGAATATAAATGTGACCTGGTGGATTGCTATTCTTGTTTTTGTGTTTTAAAAAAAAGACAATAATGAATCAGATTGATAATCCTAAATTCACTAAATACCAGGGCTTACAAAAACATCCATTGACATATTTGACCACACTCACATTTATTGTTAAGTGTTTTAAACAGACATAAAAACAAACAAACATAAAAAACATTAATAGGGTCAAAATAGCAAACTCCCCCCAAATACCTAGTTTGTTTTTAACAGTTATGGCTGGGTTCACATACAGTGGGGAAATAAGCATTTGATACACTGCTGATTTTGCAAGTTTTCCCACCTACAAAGAATGGAGAGGTCTGTAATTTTTAGCATAGAAACCTGGAAGAAGATGTCTAGAAGGAAATGTTGAGGTTTCTGTCCTGATGAAGAGATCCTGCGTGATCTCGAAAAGCGTTGACCGTGTAAACCGTAATAAATGTTATAATATTCCTTCCGTTTGATGCTTCGTGGATATATCATCAGCAGTGCATGAGTGACATCTCCTTCCAGATTTCTACTGTTCGGTCTTTCCAATGACTGGTGTCCCTGCAGCGGCTGATATATATTGAATTCTATGCTAATTACAGGTTGCTTTTAGCAACCAAACCAGGTGAGTGAATTTCTATCCCTGTCACCTCTATTTTTTATCGGTTAAGACTCTATTGTGTTTGTTTTGTTCCCAGTCTCTCATCTGTAATTTTTATCATAGGTACACTTCAACTGCGAGAGACAGAATCTCAGAAATAAAAACGGAAATTCACATTGTATGATTTTTAAAAAATTAAATTACATTATATTGCATGAAATAAGTATTTGATCACCTACCAACCAGCAAGAATTCTGACTCCTACAGACCTGTTAGTTTTTCTTTAAGAAGCCCTCCTAATCTGTACTAATTATTTTTATTAATTGCACCTGTTTGAACTCATTACCTGCATAAAATACATCTGTCTATACACTCAATGAATCACATTCCAACCTCTCCACCATGGCGAAGAACAAAGATCTGTCTAAAGACACCAGGGACAAAATTATAGACCTGCAAAAGGCTGAGATGGGTGACAGGACAAATGGAAGAAACATAAGATGACTGTTAATCTACCTCAGTCTAGGACTCCATGCAAGATCTCGCCTTGTGGGTAAGGATGATTCTGAGAAAGGTAAGGAATCATCACAGAACTACATGGTATGATTTGGTCAATGACCAGAAGAAAGCTAGAATCACAGTTTCAAACATTACCATTAGTAACACACTACGCCGTCATGGATTAAAATCCTGCGGGGCACGCAAATTCACCAATGACCATCTGGATGATTCAGAGGAGGTGTAGGAGAAGGTCATGTGGTCAGATGAGACCGAAATTGAACTTTTTGGGGTCAACTCCACTCACTTTGTTTGGAGGATGAAAAAAGATGAGTACAACCCCAAGAACACTGTCCCAAACATGAAGCATGGTGGGTGGAAACAGCAAACTTTGGGCACACTTTGCTGCAAAGGGGACAGAACCATTGCACCGTATCGAAGACAATGGATGGGGTCATGTATAGCAAGATTTTGGCCAACAACCTCCATTCCTCAGTAAGAGCATTGAAGATGAGTCGTGGCTGGTCTTCCAGCATGACAATGACCCAAAACACACAGCGAGGGCAACTAGGGATTGGCTCCATAAGAAGCAAAAAAAAAATTGATGGAAAAATAAAAATGTTATGGCTCTTGGAAGAAGGATGCAAAAAAAGTCAAAGCACAAAAACAGAAAATTGAACAATCAGTAACGTGTTCAAACTCAGACTCAAACACACACAGCATTTTGGGCAAATAGATGTGTCAACCAGATTTGTGCTAATATCATGGCTTTTTGAAATGTATTGTACCCTCCCGTTGGCAAAGCACAGGGCAGGGGAGGCAGCGTTGACAGTATTTTTATACTTATTGGATCACACCAATATATGGGGCTACATAAATTTGTACTTGTGATTCCTTTTGTGCCTATCTTAATATTCTCTGGAGTTTAACACCTTAGTGACAGAACCAATTTGCAGCTTAATGACCAGGCCAATTTTTTCAATTCTGACCAGTGTCACTTTATGTGGTTATAATTCTGGAACACTTTAACGGATCCTGGTGATTGTGAGATTGTTTTTCTTGACATATTGTACTTCATGTTTGTGGTAAAATTTGTTCGATATGACTTGCGTTTATTTATTCAAAAAATGGAAATATGGCGAAAATGTTTAAAATTTAGCAATTTTCAAAATTTTAATTTTTATGTCCTTAAATCAGAGAGATATGTCACACAAAATATTTAATAATTAACATTCTCTACATGTCTACTTTAGATTAGCACAATTTTGGAAACAAAATTATTTTTTGATAGGAAGTTATAAGGGTTAAAAGTTGACCAGCGATTTCTCATTTTTACAACAAAATTTACAAACCATTTTTTAGGGACCACCTCACATTTAAAGTCACTTTGAGGGGTGTACATGACCCAAAAGTGTCACCATTAGTGTTGAGCGATACCGTCCGATACTTGAAAGTATCGGTATCGGAAAGTATCGGCCGATACCGGCAAAGTATCGGATCTAATCCGATACCGATACCCGATACCAATACAAGTCAATGGGACACCAAGTATCGGACGGTATCCTGTATGGTTCCCAGGGTCTGAAGGAGAGGAAACTCTCCTTCAGGCCTTGGGATCCATATCAATGTGTAAAAGAAAGAATTAAAATAAAAAATAGGGATATACTCACCTTCCGACGCAGCCTGGACTTTACTGCCGTAACCAGGAGCCGTTGTACCTAAGAATGCGCGCTTGAAGGGCCTTAGATGAGGTCACGGCGCTCTGATTGGTCCGTAGCGGTCGCGTGACCGCTACGCGACCAATCACAAATCCGTGACGTCACCTAAGGTCTTTCAAGCGCTTGAAATACCTTAGAAGACGTCCGCAGCTTCTGATTGGTCGCGTAGCGGTCGCGTGACCGCTACACGACCAATCACAAAGCAGTGACGTCACCTAAGGTCTTTCAAGCGCTTGAAAGACCTTAGGTGACGTCACTGCTTTGTGATTGGTCCGTAGCGGTCACGCGACCGCTACGGACCAATCAGAGCGCCGTGACGTCATCTAAGGCCCTTCAAGCGCGCATTTTTAGGTACAACAGCTCCCAGCTCCCGGTTATGGCGGTAAAGTCCAGGCTGCGTCGGAGAGGTGAGTATATCCCTATTTTTTATTTTCATTCTTTCTTTTACACATTGATATTAATCCCGATACCGATTCCCGATACCACAAAAGTATCGGATCTCGGTATCGGAATTCCGATACCCGCAAGTATCGGCCGATACCCGATACTTGCGATATCGGAATGCTCAACACTAGTCACCATTCTAAAAAATGCACCCCTCAAGGTGCTCAATACTACATTCAAGAAGTTTATTAACCCTTTACGTGCTTCAGAGGAACTGAAGCAATGTGAAAGAAAAAAATTAACATTTAAATTTTTTACAAACATTTTATTCAGAGCCAATTTTTTTTATTTTCACAAGTGTAAAAAAATAAAATGAACCACAAAATTTGTTGTGCAATTTCTCCTGAATACGCTAATAGCCCCCAAATTTTTATTTTCACAAGGGTAACAGGAGAAATTAGATGCCCAAAGTTGTTGAGCAATTTGTCGCTAAAACCCCATATGTGGGAGTAAACCACTGTTTGGGCGCACGGAAGAGAAGGCACTTTGTTTTACTTTTTGTTGTCCAATTTGTCCTGAGTATGCTGGTACCCCATATGTGGGAGAAAATTACTGTTTGGGCACACGTCGGGGCTCGGAAGGTAAGTAGTGACGTTTTGGAATGCAGACTTTGATGGAATGGTCTGCAGGCATCATGTTGCGTTTTCAGAGCCCTTGATGTGCCTAAAGAGTAGAGACCCCCACAATTGACCCTATTTTGGAAACTAGACACCCCAAGGAGCTTGTCTAGATGTGTGGTGAGAACTTTGAATGCCCAAGTGCTTCACAGAAGTTTATAACGCAGAGCCGTGAAAATAAAAAAAAAATGTTTTTCCTCAAAAATCATTTTTTAGCCCCCAATTTTTTATTTTCCCAAGGGTAGCAGGAGAAATTGGACCACAAAAGTTGTGGTCCAATTTGTTCTGAGTTTTCTGATTCCCCATATGTGGGGGTAAACCACTGTTTGGGCACACGGCAGAGCTCAGAAGTGAGGGAGCACCATTTCACTTTTTGAACGCAAAATTGGCTGGAATCAATGGTGGCACCATGTCGCATTTGGAGACCCCCTGATGTACCTAAACAGTGGAAACCCCCCAATTGTAACTCCAACCCTAACCCCAACAGACCCCTAACCCTGATCCCAACCCTAACCCTAATCACAACCCTAACCCCAACACACCCCTAACCCTCATCCCAACCCTAATCGCAACCCTAACCCCAACACACCCCTAACCCTAATCCCAACCCTAAACATAACCCTAAAAACAACCCTAACCCTAACACACCCCTAACCCTAATCCCAACTGTAACTATAACCCTAACCCTAATCCCAACCTTAACCGCAAACCTAACCCCAACACATCCCTAACCCTAATCCCAACCCTAACCCTATTCCCAACCCTAATCCAAACCCTAACCTTAATCCCAACTCTAACCCTAATCCCAACCCTAACCTTAATCCCTAACCCTAATCCCAACTCTATCCCTAACTTTAGCCCCAACCCTAACTTTAGCCCCAACCCTAACCCTAACTTTATCCCAACTCATTTTAGCCCAACTGTAACTCTAATGGGAAAATGGAAATAAATATACTTTCTTTGTTATTTTTCCCTAACTGAGGGTGTGATAAAGAGGGGGGTTCATTTATTATTTTTTTTATTTTGATGACTGTGATAGTGTCTATCACAGTGACCAAAATGAACCAATAGGAAAAATCTCCCTATTGTTGCCACCATTTTCTTCCTGGAAAAAGATGTGGGGGGACGCAAGAGGATGGAAGCGGGCCCAGGCATACCAGGGGACACCGGGAGGTACAGGGGGATCGGGGACCCTATTTCTCTCTCCTCTGATGTGCAATCACATCAGAGGAGAGAGAAATTAAATGGCAAATCACAATTTTTTGTGGTCTGAGTTATATGGTTAATATTGGCAATCGCAACCCTGGGGTCAACCCGAATAATGTTCTCTGGGTCTCGGCTACCCCCGGCAGCCAAGACCCCGGAGAAATTCCAACTCTGGGGGGGAACTATACACTTTTTCCACAGCGCGTTAATTAATGGCGCTGTGGTTTAAGTAACCTTAACTACCGCCATTATAAGGCGTATTGGCTGTCGTTAAGGGGTTAAAAGACAGTTATAAAAGAAATAAAGTATTACACTGATATACATTGATATTGCTGCCAATGATGTCTGAACGGTTTTATATTAGGTTTATATTGCTGATTAAAAATATGACTTTGATTTTGACAGATTGGCTCTAGTTTCTGAGATATTTAAAGGAAACCCATCAGCAGGATTGTGCACAGTAACCTACAGATAGTGTCAGGTCGGCGTCGTTATACTAATTAAAATGATACCTATGTTGATTATGAAATTCATCTTGTGGTTGTTTAATCTTTATTTTCAGTTTTGAGTCTATGATATTTTCGTGTTTTGGGCGGCCTGTGGGGAAGGTCTTCATGTGGCGCCCTGCTTAGTTATTCACCAGTATGGCTTCTGCCCCGTAGTTTACATAATGAATATTATATATATATATATTGAAAAAAAATCACCTTCTGCAGGCAGGCGACGGCAGCACCTGCGCTGCATCATGATCACATCCATATTGTGCATTTAACTATTCTTTTTGATGGTATCCATAAATTCCTAAAAAAAAAATCAGTTCAAAAATCGTGATGGCCGCGCCTGCGCAGTAGCAGCTATCGGCAATCCGATAGATTATACTGTGCAGGCACCAGCGGCATCATCTTGGAAGAGGCAATTTTTTTTTCTCTATCAAGATGGCGCCGCCTGTGCAGTAGCAGCTATCAGATCGCCGATGGCTGCTACTGCACAGGAGCGGCCGGCGTCATTTTCAAACTGATTTTTTATTTTTTTGGGGGGAATTTATGGATACCGTAAAAAAGAATAGATGCATGCACAATATGGATGCAATCATGGTGCAGCGCAGGCACTGCTGCCGCCACCTGCCTGTTCTATGTATATATAGTATTCATTATGTAAACTAGGGGGCAGGTCCTTGAGGAATAAGTGACTTGTCAGAAGCCTTTTAGATGAATACATAATCAGAGCACCACATGCAGACACCCACAGGCCGCTCCAGAGCACGAGCATATCATTAACTCAAAACTGAAAAATAAAGATGAAACAACAACCACAAGACAGATTTCATTAACCAAGGTACCCTTTTAATCAGTATAATGGTGCCGACCTGACACTGTCTGTAGGTTACTGTGCACAATCCTGATGACAGGTTCCCTTTAATAGTTAATGAATTACAGTAGAATTCTGGCTACAAAAAGTCTCTTTTATAGCATTGTAAGCCCACAAATTGAAATAAAAAATAATTATATGGAATATTTAATTACCTAGGACACTGTTAAAGAGTCAATAGACAGACCAAAAGCTGCTGCATTTGTTATCACACACAAGTTGCATTGGGGGAATGCATTATTTTCATGCATGAATTATTTCAAAAACTATAACCAATTCAGCAAAAGTAATGGGATTTTTTACTTCAGAACCCTCAAAATACCCTAAATCCAGGCTCGGGCTGGCCCATAGGGTAACAGGGGAATCCCCCGGTAGACGCCTGTGCAGGTCTAGGCCCCCAACCCCACTGCATGAGCAGTACTGGGCATAATTCAATTAATTTTGTACAGAAAAAGAAACATCTCATCATTCATTAATCAAACTACTCAGTTTATTATTATATAGAGATATAGGTACATTTGAGAACAAGGGTAGTGTAATATTTGTATGTAGGTGGGCTTCAAAAGTCAGTGTTACAGGTGGGCATCCCAGTCCGACACTGCCTAAATCCATTCAAAAAACCTTGGCACCTGCAAAAATAACATTTTTTTGTAGACCTGTGTTATTTAATGATTTCTATTCTATTATAGCCAATGATGATGCCTATGTATCATCACGTTCAGATGGAAAAGGGTCCAATTTGGGTCTGATTCATCAAGGTGTTATTTATGCTGGTCTTGATGATGGGGTTGTGCACGCCTCTTCATGAATCTGGAGCATCTAACAAGTGATGTGTGCTTTCATGCCCACTGCCAGAAATCTTACTCTAGTCAGGTACTAAAGTAAGAATTCTGGTGAAGTCAATGCCACAGCTCATCATGAATTAGGGGCGTCATTATCTCATAAACTCCCACAACCCTACAATGCGGTCCTGTCCCAGATTTGGCTAGTTCTTCGGAGCACTGTGTCTTTATGAGTAGTGTGCCCAAGAAATAAATGTACTCTACAGCCATCTCTTTGTCATTTGTAGGCCAAACAAATAATTTTTCTGTACTGGTGTGTCTATATGAGTAGTGTGCCTAAAAAATCATTTTACTCTGCAGCTGTGTTTTTGTCAGTTTTGGTCCAAAAATAAATTCTACTCTGCAGCCATCTTATTGCCTTTTTCAAGCCAAACAAATAATTTTACTCTACCACTGTGTCTATATGAATAGTGTTCCTAAGAAATTAATCTACTATTCAGTCATCTTTGTGCGAGTAGTGTGCCGGAAAACCACTTCCAAAAATGAGTAAAGTATCAAGTAAGGGACGTGGATGTAGTCGTGGTGGTGCTGACAAAGCTGCTGCTAGTGGTATTGCTGCTGCAGGGAGCAGACGTAGTCGTTCTTTGCCTGCTATGTGGCCAAATGCAACACCTTCCTCTGGTGCACGCAGGTGACAGGATGTTATTCGTCCTTTTGTAGGGCCAATTACCGCTGCATGAATGGTGAGGCCACAAGATATTGAAAAAATGTTAGACTGGATGGCTGAGAGTGCCTTCAGTTCTTTCGCATTATCTTCCACCACTGCAGAAAGTGCAGCATTGGCACCTGTGGACCATGGTCATTTGGCTTCCACCTCACCCACTTGCAAATCAGCCAAGCAGTCCCCCCAAGTCATGCAGCATTCTCTTATGCTTTTTGATGACTCTGCTGGCTGGGGTTCCATGGCCCATCCACCTGGCACTGCCCCAGAAGTCGAAGAGACTGAGTGCACTGATGCCCAACAACTTTTTAGGTTGGAGGATGGGTACGTGGGAGGGATAGTGCACACGGTCAGTTGACCACCGCAGCACATATCAGAGGATGAAGGACAGTTGTCTTTCTGCAGTTTGCAGACCAGCAAGGACGGGAGGGTGTAGGAGTCAGTGGAAGATGATACCGAGAAGGATGAGGTCCCAGATCCCACATGGAGCGGAGGCCATCCTAGTTACATGCGCAGTTCAGAGGAAGAGGAGGTGGCCACACTGCCCCAGCAGTACAGCAATAGAGAGAGCAGGGTGCAAAGGCAAATACGTAGGCTGCTACTGCCCACTGCACCATTGAAATCAGCACACCAAAGCCAGTTCAAAAAAGCTCTGTGGTGTGGCATATCTTTAGAAAATGTGCTGACAACAAGCGAAGGTTGGTTTGCAAGTTGTGACATCAGAGCCTGAAGCGAGGCATACATCTTAACCTTACCACCCACCTGCATGATGAGGCATCTGGATTCCAAGCACGAGGTGCAGTGGAATACTCACCTTAAAATGCATGTCAGATTGAGCCTCCTCCTGTTTCCTGTCTGCTGTCATCTTGGCCACTTGCTCTCATTCAAGATCAACAGGACCACCTGCCTCCCCGCTAAGAGAGGATGTGACAGCACCATCACCAGTGTCGCTGAGCATCTCCACACTATTCCATGGAAGTGATCAGCTTTACATCCCCCAAAACCTTGAGAGAAAGCGTTTTTTTGGGATGTAAAACCCATGAGCCATGGTCCTGAATGACATCATTTCCAAATGCTGCCATACTGGCTGCTGGAGAGGTATAGATTAAAAAAACGAATGTTGATGGCTCTCCCGCAGTATGTTCTACCCAGTAGCTACTACTTTTCCAGGTGTGCCATGCTTGTCCTGCATATACATGTTGCAGACAAAAAGGTGTGCACTGTGCAATGCCATAAGTGACAAGTTCCACATAAACACTGATATGTGGACCAGTAAGCACGGCCAGGGACGTTACATCTCCCTATCAACTGGGTAAATGTAGTGGCAGTTGGGACAGAGACAGAAGGTGTTTTAACCCATGTCCTACCACCACCGGGGATTGTTGGACATTTTTCTGTCCAGGTTGCCTCCTCTTCCTACTCCACTTCCTCCACTGCCTCCTCACCTGGTAAAAGCAAGACCTGCACCATCAATTTCAGCTCAGCCAGGGGGAAGTGACAGCAGGCTGCTCTTAAGCTCCTCTATTTGGGGGACAAATCCCACAATGCACAGGAGCTGTGGAATAGGATCAAACAGTAGACAGGTGAGTGGTTGGTGGCAGTGAACCTGAAAGCCTGGCCTGGTGGTGTGGAAAACAGGTGAAATTTCGTAGCAGTTGTAGGCCTAGTTGTAGTCCTAGCCAGTTTAATGCACATCCCTTTCCTGGCACATGTGCCTGGTGGTGCAAAGCTTCCTAAAAAAAACTACCCACATAAGTCAGAGTTGCTGCTGAAAGTGCAGGCAGTATGTGCGCGTTTTCAGCGTTCTCACCCTGTTGCTTGACTGTCGGTGCTGCAGCATCCCTTCTGTCTTCTTGCTCATATGTGAAGTACCAACAAGGTGGAACTCCACCTTGAATATGTTGGAGAGACTGTGCAAACAGCAGTAGGCAATAATGGCGATTCAGCTTCAAAACAATCTGAGTTGTTCTGCAGAACAACACCACTTCACCACCAATGTTCCTCCATGCGGGATGTGTGTGCTGTGTTGTGCTGCTTTGAATACTCCACCAATATGACCAGTGCTGATGACACCATAATCAGCATTATTATACCATTTATATGCCTGCTAGAAAAAAACAATTCAGGCCATGATGGATGAGGTGGTGGCACCAGAGGAAGAGGAGCAGGAAGAACAGGGCCAATTCCCACCATTATCAGGCCTGTTGTCCACACATGCCTCGGAGCGTGGGCTACTGTCCCAAAAGCAGCAAGGTACCCAACTATACAGTCAGGGGATGAGGTAAGAGGTAAGGATGAGGAAGAGGAGCAGAAGGAGGAGGAACACCCGTGCTCACAGCAGGGTGGCACTCATAGAAGCTCAAGGGCATCACTGGAGCATGGCTGGGGGGTAGAGCACTCAGACAATACCCAGCACCCAGACGATACACCTCTCACAGAAGACAACTTGTTGTTGCCTTTGGGCAGCCTGGCACGCATGAGCCAAGTCAAAATAAATTTTTCTACTTTTATGCACCCTTGTCAGTGAGAATACTGTGCGACAAAACATTTTTCTTCTATTATGCACCTATGTCTGATACTATGGTACTATGCATAAAAGCAATTTTTTCTACTCTACAACCATGTTTGTGGAAGTACTTTGCCTAAAAGCCACTTAAAAAATTATGAGAGGATCAAATAAGGGACATGGACGTGGACGTGTCTGTAAAATTCTTGATTTTTCCATCTTGTTGTGTTTTTTCCTGTGTCATATCGGTATCATCTGCTGAAAATGAAGATTCATTCTGGTCACATACGTCTCTTTCAGAGCTTGTATCTGGATAGCTTTCTTCCTTCATTCTATTGCAGATTAATGGTTTTATGGTGATCTGTAGTGAAAAATTTATTTATTGATTGATTTTACTCACTTGCATAGCAACATTAATTCCACAGTGCTTTACAGACATTATCAGCACTCTCTCCATTGGGGCTAACAATCTATACCTATCAGTAGGTCTTTGGAGTGTGGGAGGAAATCGGAGAACTTGGAGGAAACTCATGAAAACATGGGGAGAACATACAAACTCCTTGCAGATGTTGTCCTTCATGGGATTTTAAACCAGGATCTCAGACCTGCAAAGCAACAGTGCTAACCACTGAGCCACCTTGCAGACAAAATTAACTCTCCTAATAACCATTCGCAGTTTCACCATACTATCCGTGTGTGCGCGATAGTGGTGGGGTACTGTACACTATTGGAGCTGTAATTACCATGGATACTCACAGCAAATTTGCTCTCCAACAGATGCTCATTAAAGGATTTAATTACTCCTTCCAATTACAGAGCCTGTAAATTGTCATGGATGGCTATTGTGGCTTGCAACATCAACTGCTGACTTAGATGAGGAGTGGTTAATTTGCTTGACTACTGCCTTCCTTGGATGTGGTACCCATTTATCAGGCTTCCTCTCCAGGGCCTCATCTTCAAAAACGTTTTTAATCCAGTCCACTTCACAAACGTTTTAGATTTGTCCAAAAACGTGTCCTTTTGGGGGGGGTTCTATGTTAATTTAAGTAATTTATCTATCCAAATTTGTTTGTAGGGCATTTGTTCTGCTCTTACCCCCATTTAGCTTCCTTTCACAGCCTCCTAGCCCTTACTATGACCATTTTACAACCATTTTAAAGCACCAATGTTCAGGTCTCCAGTCACTTCTATTGGGTTCAGGTTCGGGGTCAAGTTTGGAAACCGAACCGAACTTTCAACTCTAGTTATGCCGAATCCGACGAGCACATATTAACCCTAAGATCGATTTAAAAAAAAGCCAAATTGTAAAGCAAGCAAATTCAATAACAGCACCAGAATATGAACTGTTCCTATTAGTAATGTTGGCCAAATGTTCTGAAATCCTTCTTTTAATTTCCTGATTCTACAACCAAAATCCAAAATAAAATGGCTTACTTTTTCTGCATTCAGTGCAATAAACCACATGGTGGATGTCGCAAATGATTACACCACCAATCATCCAACACCAGCCATGCGACACCGCGCATTGTCTCTTTTACTTCTCAGTGGAAAGGAACATATATTTTACATGCTCCCATTGCATTATTAAAAACTCATTTGTGATAACCATGTCCTGCTTGAAACACACTAGATGATTTGATATTGCCAAAAGACTGGACACTTTTAAAAACACATCTATATCCTTTGCTAACAATATTCCTAAAAATAGGGTCCTGATTCAATGCAGGCACATATTTTTTGATCATCTGTTTTATTTTGTTACATTCCAGACTAACTCCTTTCTGTCATTTGTTCTCAGTATAACTTCAGCTGTTCTGTGACGGCCTCAGAGGTTTGTTTAAAAACATTATGGATCAAAAAGCATGATGAAAACTAAGGAACACATCAGACATGTCAGGGATAAAGCTGTGGAGAAGAGTAAAGCAGTGTTAGGTTGTAAAAAACAAACAGTCTACACTCAACATCTCATGAAGCACTGTTCATCAGGTTACAGAGAGCTGAATACAAATGCAAGTCACATTTTCAGATTTATATTTTTAAAACAATTAGAAAACCATGTATCTTTTTTACACTTCACAAATAATTGCTACTTTGTGTTGGCATATCACATAAAATTGCAATAAAACACATTTAAGTTTGTGAAGTAAAGTGAAAAAATGTGGAAAAATTTCACGGGGTAGGAATACTTTTTCAAAGCTCTAGTATGTGAGGTTTGCTTCATTCCTGAAATGAGATGGCTGTTATTTTCTTGATATAGATTTTGCAACATCATTACTGCATTCGGCTTAGAAGAAAAAAGCATATCTAGACCGACATCATCATTAGAATGATAAACTTCAGTATGCATATTTCTGGCATCAACAATATGATCCTTATAAAAATGCCTTCTGACAGTCAACAGGAGAGAAAAAATGTTTGCATCCAGAACTGTATGGAGCAAAACAAAGATCAAACTAAGGACAAAAGTTTGTGTGCAACAAGATTATGCTTTTATGTCACTGTAAAATAGCGACTGTGAAGAAAACCATTTGTCAGCTGTTGAGGTGTCCAGTCGTCACTGCTTTTTACTTTTTCTGCCTTTTCGATATTGATGTATACAGTGCTGCTGTTCTGGTAATTACATGAAATTGAATATTATACTGAAAAGTAGAAATAAATGGTGGCAGATAAAATTCTGTGCAAAAGCTTTAGACAGGTGTGTACAAAATTCTGCAAAGTAAAAATGCATAAAAAATGGATTGCTTTTTTCCATTAACAAAATTCAAATAGAATAAAAAAAGAGAAATATAAATCTAATCCATATTTGGTTTGACCATTCTTTGCCTTCAAAACAACATCAATTCTTCTATGTTTACTTGCACAAATATAGGAATTTTATAGGATTATAGTCAGGTGTATGAGTAACCAATTACCATATTTTGTGGGTTATAAGACACACCGGACTATAAGACGCAGTCCAAATTTGGAGGTGTAAAATAGGAAAAACATTTTTTAACCCCTTCACCCCCAAGGGTGGTTTGCACGTTAATGACCAGGCCAATTTTTACAATTCTGACCACTGTCCCTTTATGAGGTTATAACTCTGGAACGCTTCAACGGATCCTGGTGATTCTGACACTGTTTTCTCGTGACATATTGTCCTTCATGATAGTGGTAAAATTTCTTTGATATTACCTGCGTTTATTTGTGAAAAAAATGGAAATTTTGCGAAAATTTTGAAAATTTGGCAATTTTCCAACTTTGAATTTTTATGCAATTAAATCACAGTGATATTTCACACAAAATACTTAATAAGTAACATTTCCCACATGTCTACTTTACATCAGCACAATTTTAGAACCAACATTTTTTTTTGTTAGGGAGTAGTGTTGAGCGATACCTTCCGATATTCGAAAGTATCGGTATCAGATTGGATCGGCCGATACCGGCAAAATATCGGATCTCGCCGATACCGATACCCGATACCAATACATGTCAATGGGACACAAATATCGGAAGGTATCCTGGATGGTTCCCAGGGTCTGAAGGAGAGGAAACTCTCATTCAGGCCCTGGGATCCATATTCATGTAAAAAATAAAGAATAAAAATAAAAAATATGGATATACTCACCCCTCCAGCGGAGCCTGGACCTAGCGGTGTAACCAGCAGCCTCCGTTCCTAAGAATGCAGCGTGAAGGACCTTCGATGACGTCACGGCTTGTGATTGGTCGCGTGACCGCTCATGTGACCGCTCACGCAACCAATCACAAGCCGCGACGTCATCGCAGGTCCTACACTCACTGCATTCTTAGGAACGGAGAATGCCGGTTACACCGCTAAGGTCCAGGCTCCGCCGGAGGGGTGAGTATATCCATATTTTTTATTTTTATTCTTTATTTTTTACATGAATATGGATCCCAGGGCCTGAAGAAGAGTCTCCTCTCCTCCAGACCCTGGGAACCATACACTGGGAACTTCCGATTCCGATTTCCGATATCACAAAAATATCGGAACTCGGTATCGGAATTCCGATACAGCGAATATCGGCTGATACCCGATACTTACGGTATCGGAATGCTCAACATTATTAGGGAGTTATAAGGGTTAAAAGTTGACCAGCAATTTCTCATTTTTACAACACCATTTTTTTTAGGGACCACATCTCATTTGAAATCATTTTGAGGGGTCTATATGATAGAAAATACCCAAGTGTGACACCATTCTAAAAACTGCACCCCTCAAGGTGCTCAAAACCACATTCAAGAAGTGTATTAACCCTTCAGGTGCTTCACAGGAATTTTTTGGAATATTTAAATAAAAATGAAGATTTAACTTTTTTTCACACAAAATTTACTTCAGCTCCAATTTGTTTTATTTTACCAAGGGTAACAGGAGAAAATGGACCCCAAAAGTTGTTGTACAATTTGTACTTAGTACGCTGATACCCCATATGTGGGGGTAAACCACTGTTTGGGCGCATGACAGAGCTCGGAAGCAAAGGAGCGCCATTTGACTTTTCAATGCAAAATTGACTGGAATTGAGATGGGATGCCATGTTGCGTTTGGAGAGCCCCTGATGTGCCTAAACATTGAAACCCCCCACAAGTGACACCATTTTGGAAACTAGACCCCCTAAGGAACTTATCTAGAGGTGTGGTGAGCACTTTGACCCACCAAGTGCTTTACAGAAGTTTATAATGCAGAGCCGTAAAAATAAAACTTCCCACAAAAATTATTTTTTAGCCCCCAGTTTTGTATTTTCCCAAGGGTAACAGGAGAAATTGGACCCCAAAAGTTGTTGTCCATTTTGTCCTGAGTACGCTGATACCCCATATGTGGGGGGAACCACCGTTTGGGCGCATGGGAGGGCTCGGAAGGGATGGAGCGCCATTTGGAATGCAGACTTAGATGGAATGGTCTGCAGGCGTCACATTGCGTTTGCAGAGCTCCTAATGTACCTAAACAGTAAAAAACCCCTACAAGTGACACCATTTTGGAAAGTAGACCCCCTAAGGAACTCATCTAGATGTGTTGTGAGAGCTTTGAACCCCCAAGTGTTTCACTACAGTTTATAACGCAGAGCCGTGCAAATAAAAAATATTTTCTTTTCCACAAAAATATTTTTTTTTAGCCCCCAGTTTTGTATTTTCCCAAGGGTAACAGGAGAAATTGGACCCCAATAGTTGTTGTCCATTTTGTCCTGAGTACGCTGATACCCCATATGTTGGGGTAAACCCCTGTTTAGGCGCACGGGAGAGCTCGGAAGGGAAGGAGCTCTGTTTTACTTTTTCAACGCAGAATTGGCAGGAATTGAGATTGGACGCCATGTCGCGTTTGGAGAGCCCCTGATGTGCCTAAACAGTGGAAACCCCCCAATTATAACTGAAACCCTAATCCAAACACACCCCTAACCCTAATCCCAATGCTAACCCTAACCACACCTCTAACCCAGACACATCCCTAACCCTAATCCCAACCCTATTCCCAACTGTAAATGTAATCCAAACCCTAACCCTAACTTTAGCCCCAACCCTAACCCTAACTTTAGCCCCAACCCTAACTGCAGCCTTAACCCTAGCCCCAACCCTAGCCCCAACTCTAACCCTAGCCCTAACCCTAGCCCTAACCCTAGCCCTAACCCTAACCCTAGCCCTAACCCTAATGGGAAAATGGAAATACATTTTTTAAATTTTTTAATTTTTCCCTAACTAAGCGGGTGATGAAGGGGGGTTTGATTTACTTTTATAGCGGGTTTTTAAGCAGATTTTTATGATTGGCAGCCGTCACACACTGAAAGACGCTTTTTATTGCAAAAAATATTTTTTGCGTTACCACATTTTGAGAGCTATAATTTTTCCATATTTGAGTCCACAGAGTCATCTGGGGTCTTGTTTTTTGCGGGACGAGTTGACGTTTTTATTGGTAACATGTTCGGGCACGGGACATTTTTTTGATCGCTTTTTATTCCGATTTTTGTGAGGCAGAATGACCAAAAACCAGCTATTATTTCTTTTAGGGGAGGCGTTTATACCGTTCCGCGTTTGGTAAAATTGATAAAGCAGTTTTATTCTTCGGGTCAGTACGATTACAGCGATACCTCATTTATATCATTTTTTTTATATTTTGGCGCTTTTATACGATAAAAACTATTTTATAGAAAAAATAATTATTTTGGCATCGCTTTAATCTGAGGACTATAACTTTTTTATTTTTTCGCTGATGATGCTGTATGGTGGCTCGTTTTTTGCGGGAGAAGATGACGTTTTCAGCGGTACCATGGTTATTTATATCCGTCTTTTTGATCGCGTGTTAGTCCACTTTTTGTTTGGCGGTATGAGAATAAAGCGTTGTTTTTTGCCTCGATTTTTTTTTTACGGTGTTCAAGGGGTTAACTAGTGATATAGTTTTATAGGTGGGGTCGTTACGGACGCGGCAATACTAAATATGTGTACTTTTATTGTTTGATTTTTATTTTTTTAAAGAAATGTATTTATGGGAATAATATATTCTTTTTTTCTTTATTTAGGAATTTTTTTTTCTTTTTTTTTACACATGTGGAAATTTTTTTTAAAACTTTTTTACTTTGTCCCAGGGGGGGACATCACAGATCGCTGATCTGACAGTTTGCACAGCACTCTGTCAGATCGGCGATCTGACTTACAGTGCTGCAGGCTTACCAGAGCCTGGTCTGCACCCGGAAGTAATCCCTGCAGGACCCGGATGCAGCCCCGTGGCCATTTTGGATCCGGGGCCTGCAGGGATAGGAGGTAAGAGACCCTCGCAGCAACGCGATCACATCGCGTTGCTCCGGGGGTCTCAGGGAAGCACGCAGGGAGCCCCCTCCCTGCGCGATGCTTCCCTGTACAGCCGGCACACCGCGATCATGTTTGATCGCGGTGTGCCGGGGGTTAATGTGCCAGGGGCGGTCCGTCACCACTCCTGGCACATAGTGTCAGATGTCAGCTGCGATAGGCAGCTGACACCCGGCCGCGATCGGCCGCGCTCCCCCCGTGAGCGCGGCCGATCGTGCTGGACGTACTATTCCGTCCTTAGGAATTAGGGCCCACCCCACATGGACGGAATAGTACGTCCAATGGCAGAAAGGGGTTAAATAAAAGGTGGAATGTCTTTAATCTGTTTTATTAGTAGTTTACCTGGGGATCAGCAGTGGTGGAGCGGGGTCACAGGAGGCAGTATTACTTGTTCAGGAGGCCAGCAGCGGCAAGAGTGGGGCAATGCTGTGGTGTCTGGGTGCTCATTAGATGTTGGTGCTGGTGAGCGGAGTCCCCTATCTCATTCAGTTCCTTGTGGTGGGCTTCGGGAAAATTGCTGCCACAAACAGCGCATGCGCAGATTGAGAAACCAGGAAACTACCTCGTCTCCCAAGATTTCCATCTGCACATGTGCTGACTCCGGAGGCCATTTTCCTGAAGCCCCCCTACAGGAAACTGAATGGGATAGGAGACTCCAGACACCAGCACTGACATCTAAGGAGCATGCAGGCAGCGCAGCATTGTTGCACTTCTGCCGACACCAGCATCCTGAAGAATTGACCCTGCCTCCTGTGACACCACTCCACTGCAGCCGACCCCCCACTGGTAATCTCACTTCAGAGTATAAAATGCACCCCCATTTTCATCCCAAATTTAGAGAAAAAAAGTGTGTCTTATAATCTGAAAAATATGGTATGTCAAAGAAGTGACAATGATCATCATTTCCATATGTATGTTGAAGCACAGTGATTAACTGAAACAGGAACAACAGGAACAACTGTGTAACAGGCTTAAAATGGAGTGAGAAACAGTTAAACTTTGCTAAAAAGATGAGTTTGTGAAAGACAGTTTCATGTCACAGGTCATAGATTGTGGCAAGACTGAGCACAGCAACAAGACGCAAGGTAGTTTTGCTGCATCAGCAAGGTCTCTTCCAGGCAAAGATTTTAATTCCTTCAAAATCAGAAGATGTCCAGTAGTGCCATCAGCTCCTAACTGGAATTCACCAGTGGGAAGAATCTACAACCATCTACTATTTTCAACAATTCTGGCCAGAATTAGTCTTCATGGAAAATTTTTACCAAAAACCATATATTTGGCAGAAATATAGGTGAAGTGCCTCAACCATGCAGAAAAATTGCAGCAGGCACTGTAGACTGATGAGCTAAAATTTGCCATTTCTGGCTGTAAAAAGAGGCAGTTTGTTTGCAGAAGGCTTTGCGAGAAGTTCAATAATTAGCATCTGCAGGAAACAGTGAAGTATGGTGGAGGATTCTTGCAAGTTTGTGACTGCATTGAAGCAAGTGGAGTTTGCAGATTTGGTCAGGATTAGCGATGAGCGAATATACTCGTTACTCGAGATCTCTCGAGCATGCTCGGGGGTCCTCCGAGCATTTTTTAGTGCTCGGAGATTTAGTTTTTCTTGACTCAGCTGAATGATTTACATCTTTTAGCCAGCATAAGTACATGTGGGGGTTGCCTGGTTGTTAGGGAATCCCCACATGTACTTATGATGGCTAACAGATGTAAATCATTCAGCTGCGGCAAGAAAAACCAAATCTCAGAGCACTAAAAAATACTCGGAGGACACCCGAGTGTGCTCGAGAAATGTCAAGTAACGAGTATATTCGCTCATCACTAGTCAGGATTAATGGTGTCCTCAATCCTGAGAAACATAGGAATATACTTATCCATCATGCAGTACCTTCAGGGACGCATCCGATTGACTCTGACTTTATTCTCCAGTAAGATAACGACCCTAAACATACAGCCAATGTCATTGAGAACAAACTGTAGCATAAAGAAGCAGAATGAGTACTTAAAGTTATAATATGGTTTACAAAAGCCCAAATCTCAACATCTTCGAGGCTGTCTGTCTGAGATTACATGAAGAGACCGAAGGATTTGTGTGAGACTACACCCACAGTAGATGTGTGGTTAATTCTACAAGATACTTTAAACAACCCCCATCTCAAGATCCTTAAAACACCGTGTGTAAGTGTACCTGGAAGAACTGATGCTGTTTTGAAAGGCAAAGAGTGGTGACACCAAATACTGATTTGATTTTTTTTTTTCATTCTTACTTTGCAGCATTTTTTAATACCTGCCTAAAACTTTTGCACAGTACTGTATATTTAGAACTACGCAGATAATTATCCGATGTTTATTCTAAGTTACTCTAAATAATTCATGGTTTAATTAGAAATGTCTTTGTTTTTTACAGCATATTTGCATTATCAGCAGAATCATCGTCACTCTTGGTTATATAGGAAACTCCTAACACATTATTATAATTTCTCTTTGAATCCATAAATTTTATGTCTACATGTTCCTGACTCAACATTTTTCATTTATTCATCAAATTTTTAAGTGCCCATCTTAAAAATCATAAAACGCCATGATCATATAATTGTGCGATTCAGTAAGTCTTAAAACTCTAGTATACTGCAAAGTTTACAAAACTTACATTTCTGGTAATGTGTAATAAGAAGCAAGAAGCAATACACTATGAATTTAGAGGACAAAAAATCTTGAGGAATAATTCATTAATTTCAATAACACATACACTAATAAATGGAATAAGTTAATGGAGGCTACAAATGTTACTTATAATGTCATTAAAGGACCAATTTAAATGAGTATAACAAAAGGGCAAAAAGTCACAATTTTTTGGTGCAAATACTAGTTATGGTATATCAAATTTGTCAACTTTTGACCCCAGAGAATTGGTATAGAAGAGGGAATGATACATTTTAGAAATGAGCTAATTAATTTGATGCAAATTTAATTTGTGTCAAATTTTTTAAATTCGCTGGAGCTGGCAAATTAATGAAGAAAATTGTATTAGTCAGAGAAAGCTCACATAAGCTTGGGTGCTGTTGGATTTTCCCATAATTCTATGCTGCTATCACATCACATGGTATAAGACAACCAATCAGGCATGACTACCATAGAATGTACAAAAGCCAAAGCAGTGATTGAAGCAGCCATATTTAGGTAAGTCTGGATAGTGAGAGGACATCACAGCTTGCAACGTAGCAATAGAAATAATGACAGAAAGCCATAAAACTTTGTACAAATACTTCAGACAGTGTGTGTGGTGTTGTATATCTGCAACAGTGTATAAGATTAGTGCAGATGTATGTGATTAATACTAAGATTCAATTGACATGATTTAAGGGCTCACGTGGTTAGGTCTGGGTAACCAGCAAGGACCACAGGCGAAGTTGCAAAGGAGCGGGACTTGACAGACGACATGTGAATCAGTGAGGAATGGAACAGCAGGTTAAGAAGGACAGCAAACAAGCTGAGCAGGTAGCACCAGATGAAGCGTAGCCAGATGTGCAGATACATATGGTAACAGTATCTGTATACAAAAATAGTATCTTCCTGCAAGAAAGCAGTAAATCACAGAAATGACAGAGGAGTAAATGCAGTCTGGTATCATCCAGAAAGACAATAGTTAATACAGCAAAAATTGTATTTTCTTTATTGCAGAGGTTATGTGTGAAGATCACCAAGAACAGTTGTGACTCTACCCATGAAATGTTCCTTGTGCCATTGGCTGCAACACAAATCCAAAGCATGATTGATTCACCCCCATGCTTAATGTTTGGTGAGATGTTCTTTTCCTGAAATTCTGTTCCCTTTTCCTTTACATATACCTTTCATAAGAGTTCTATTTTAACCCCTTCATGACCGTGGGATTTTTCGTTTTTCCGTTTTCGTTTTTCACTCCCCTCCTTCCCAGAGCCATAACTTTTTTATTTTTCCGTCAATTTGGCCACGTGAGGGCTTATTTTTTGCGGGACGAGTTGTACTTTTGAATGACACCATTGGTTTTACCATGGCGTGTACTAGAAAACGGGAAAAAAATTCCAAGTGCGGTGAAATTGCAAAAAAAGTGCAATCCCACACTTGTTTTTTGTTTGTTTTTTTTGCTAGGTTCACTAAATGATAAAACTGACCTGCCATTATGATTCTCCAGGTCAGTACGAGTTCATAGACACCAAACATGTCTAGGTTATTTTTCACCTAAGTGGTGAAAAAAAATTCCAAACTTTGCAAAAAAATAAATAAATAAAATTGCGCCATATTCCGATACCCGTAGCGTCTCCACTTTTCGTGATCTGGGGTCGGGTGAGGGCTTATTTTTTGCGTGCCGAGCTGGCGTTTTTAATAATAGCATTTCAGTGCAGATACGTTCTTTTGATCGCCCGTTATTGCATTTTAATGCAATGTCGCGGCGACCAAAAA
Organism: Ranitomeya variabilis; assembly: GCF_051348905.1. NCBI lineage: Eukaryota > Metazoa > Chordata > Amphibia > Anura > Dendrobatidae > Ranitomeya > Ranitomeya variabilis. The sequence continues at coordinate 100,227,264 of NC_135233.1, forward strand.
AACGTAATTCTGGCGTTTCGATTTTTTTTCTCATTACGCCGTTTTGCGATCAGGTTATTGCTTTTTTTTATTGATAGATTGGGCGATTCTGAACACGGCGATACCAAATATGTGTAGATTTGATATTTTTTTTATTGATTTATTTTGATTGGGGCGAAAGGGGGGTGATTTAAACTTTTATATTTTTTTTATTTTTTTCACATTTTTTTTTTACTTTTTTTTTTTACTTTTGCCATGCTTCTATAGCCTCCATGGGAGGCTAGAAGCAGGCACAGCCCGATCGGCTCCGCTACATAACAGCGATCATCAGATCGCTGCTATATAGCAGAATTGCAGGTGTGCTGTGAGCGCCGACCACAGGGGGGCGCTCACAGCCACCGGCGATCAGTAACCATAGAGGTCTCAAGGACCTCTATGGTTACAATATACAAGCATCGCCGACCCCCGATCATGTGACGGGGGTCGGCGATGCGCTCATTTCCGTCCGCCCGGCCGGATGCGGTAGTTAAATGCCGCTGTCTGCGTTTGACAGCGGCATTTAACTAGTTAATAGCGGCGGGTGATCGCGATTTCACCCGCCGCTATTGCGCACACATGTCAGCTGTAAAAAACAGCTGACATGTCGCGACTTTGATGTGCGCTTACCGCCGGAGCGCACATCAAAGCAGGGGACCCGACATCGGACGGTATAGTACGTCCGATGTCGGGAAGGGGTTAACCTCATCTGTCCACAGGACTTGATTTTGAAATGCATCAAGCTTGTTTAGATGTTCTTTTGCATACTTCTGACTCTAAGTTTTATAGTGATCATGCAAGAGATGTTTTTGTCTCATGACTCTTCCATGAAGGCCATATTTGTGCATGTGTCTCAGACAGAACAATGTACCACAACTCCAGAGTCTGCTAAATCTTTCTGAAGGTCTTTTGCAGTCAAGCGGGGGTTTTGATTTGCCTCTCTAGATTATTTCAAGGGATGGAAAGCCTTTCATATGATGAGAGGTTGGAATAGTTGGGCTTGTTTAGCTTCCAAAAAGGACACCTCACATGGCATCTCATTTACATGTATAAATATATGTGTGGTCAGTACAAAGGACTGGCACATGATTTATTCCTTCCAAGGACCATACTAAGGACCAAAGGGCAATCATTACGTGTGGAAGAAAGGCAGTTCCGACAGCTAAATAGGAAAGGGTTCTTTACAGTTGGGTCAGTCAGAATGTGGAATGCACTACAGCAAGACATAGTATTTGCAGAAACTATAGCAGTTTTTAAAAGGACTGGATGGTTTCCTCAATACACATAACATTGCGGGTTATAATTAATTTAGTGACAAAATGAGTTGGTGGAGAAAGGATGAACTGGATAGACCTAGGTCTTTTTTCAAACGATGTAATTATTAGTTGTAAAAATTCTTTGTATATGTTTAATCAGATGTCACTGATGACCATACAGGTATCAAAATTCATATGTATATTAAAACTGATATGACCATAGTATCCAATAAAGTGACTGTGTAACATAAATTATCTTATGAATAATATGCACAACTAGACACCATTATTGCAAAGATAGCCATCATTAGCACACCAAGTAGGATCCATATGAGCATCAACAGCATACTAGAAGTGATCCAGTACTACAGCAAATGACGCCATGAACAAAGAGTGAGGTAATAAAGTGCTGCTGCATAAATAATAGTGCTGCCATATAAAAGCATAGTGATTAAATAATAAGTATACAAACCCACCCATGCACTCTGCACCTGCCCAATTACGCTTCGACTGAGCTTTGACGAGGGAATCTCATGTGGAAAATGTTATTTATTAACTACTTTGTTTGATTTAACTCTCTGATACATACAAAATAAAAGTTTGAAAATTGCAAAATTTTCTCCACGTTTCCATTTTTTTTTCACAAATAAACGCAAGTCATGTCAAAGAAAGTTTACCACTATTATGAAGTTCAATATGCACGAAAAAACAGAATCAGTGGGATCCATTGAAGCGTTCCAGAGATATTACCTCATAAATTGACACTGGTCAGAATTGTAGAAATTGGCCCGGATATTAACATGCAAACAGCAGGGGGAGGGGGTAAAGGGTTTAAATTAGCAAATTACCAAAATGTTCCCTCAACATTTTTTTGTATATATATGGTGTGGATTATTTTATTCTTTCGATAGCACAGTGAAGATCAGTTGATATTACATTTGCTTTCTTAGAAAACACAGATGCAAAATAGGAATTTAAAAGTTTGGCCTTCACCTTTTTCACCTTGTAAAAATCCAATAGCATCTTTTTACTTTTCTTTTACTTTTGACATACCACCCAAAATCCTTTTTTTTTGCTTTGGTCTTCATTGCAAGCTTCACTTGATTATCGGTTTTAGCTCTTCTAATTCTTGCCTTGCAGTTAGCATTATATTCTTCTTTAGATGTGCCCAAGCTTTCCATTTGATATACATTTTTTTCCTTTTTTGCAAGTGTTTAAGTTCTGTGTTCATCATCCTGTTCTCTTGATATGCTTCCAATTCTACAGATTCTTGTTCATTTAATTTATTGCACGTGCCTCGATTCTTGTTCCCATTGTTCTGGGTCAGTTGTGTCTCCCTTAATCCTAATTAGTTCCCCCACTAGTATATTCTTAATTGCATGTACAGGATGAAGTTAGTAATGTACAATTTACTTCCAATTTTTCATCTAGAGAGACTTAAATACCTCTAGTGATGAGCGAGTATACTCATTGCTTGGGTGTCCTTGGAGTATTTTGGCGTGCTCGGAGATATAGTTTGTGTCGACACAGCTGCATGATTTGCGGCCGCTAGACAGCCTGAATACATGGGAGGATTCCCTAACAAACAGGCAACCACCACATGTATTCAGACTGTCCAGCAGCCACAAATCATGCAGCTGTGTTGACAAAAACTAAATCTCTGAGCACACCTGAGAATGCTTGTGAAAACCCAAGCAACGAGTATACTCGCTGATCACTAGTGTTTTTACAAAGCAATATAAAAAAAATCAATACTTTTAATGTGTATTATGTATACATTTCAGATTCATATAATCAGAATTAATATATGAGACAAAACCTTCTACTAGTTCCATGTAACCAGCCTATATCAAGAGGAGGTCGTCTATGTAATGACCATGCCACCTGATATGGGAAGACTAATGGTCTGAGTAAGAGAATAATTCTTCCCATCTGGTTAGCCAGCAAAGGGGAAAAATTATCTCCCATTGGAGCACCCCATTAGTGTAGAAAAAAAAATTGGTTAAATGTAAAAAAAAAATGTTTTAGTAGAAATTCTCCTGATGAAAAAAAAAACTTTATATGTTTTATGATGAGAGCTAGAGGGATACAAAGAAATAACATCACATGTAATCCAGATATAATTTGAACACCATACCTGACTAACCAAAAACAAAATTACATGTTTAGTATCTCTGACAAAACTGGGTAAATTGTACCAAAAGGTCTTCTTTAAGTTTTTCTGTAACAGCTCCCATATCCACCCCTTATAGTAAGACCGTTTTCAGTTTACCATGAAAAGAAATTGTAGGGTATTGAGTGTAATATAGATTTAATCGTCATTCAACCTCTCCATGTTGAGTTTTCAAATAGTCCTGTATTCATAAAACTATTTGTCCCCCTTTGTCTGCTTGTCCAATTATAAGGTCTGAATTAGCTTGCAGTTCAGTAATCGTTTGTCTTTCAAACTCTCTAACATTTTCAGGGGATTTTTTTGTAGCTGTTCTAGCATAATTAGTTCTATTATACTCTGAAATCAATCTAGGATAGAAGAACGTGATTGTATAGGGTAATAGTACGGATATTTTTCAAAAATAGAAGATACCCCATGTCATTTTATTTATTGCACATTGATGAATACTCTCATCAGCCTCGCCTGCTCTCGCTTCTCTCATCATCTGACGCCTATGACCGGTGCTAACCTTTTTACCTTTAGTCAGAGCTGCTTGCTTACATGCTGTCAACTGACAGCATGGGAACTGCAGCGTTCTTATGAGTGGCGACAATCTTAACGCTGATCAGAGCAGTCGGTGTTTCTTGTGCTGCCACAGAGATGACAGTGTGGGAAACAGCCAACGTTTGAGGTGCCAAACCCAAGCAGTAACACAGACTTCCTGGTCTGTGCATGGAGACTAGGTGTTCGGTATGGACACCGAACTTTACTATTCGGGTTCGCCCATCACTAAGCATAACATTTTCTTTCAAAATACTCAGATACTTTTTCATTCCATTCTTCTGTATCTGAGGTGCCTTTAATAGTCTCTTTGATTTTATCAATATCCAATTTTAAATTCTCCGATACTTTTTCTCATGTTTAGTAATAAATTGCAGTAAATGTATTGAAAAATCAATTAGTATAATACTCCATTGTAAAACATACTCAGGAGAATATACTATTAGAATGGCCTTACGGTGATGTGAGTAAATGCGTTATATACGTCCCTTCACTATGACGCCCAAAATATATCTCCCACAAATATCAGATCAATGCAAACCCCAATATTCATCACTGACCACTGGCTCCAAATGGCCTGCGATTAGTGCTTTGTTCAGAGGAAGCTCTTGCCTTGGAAGTGTACTTCTCTGCCTCTGAATAAACGAATCCTAGTCTTGGTGACTGGTTCTCAGGCAGATCTCTGGTGTAATTACCTGCTCACTGCAGAAGATCCCTACTTCAATTGAGGTTCAAGTGTCAGCTCTTTCTCACTTCCCCAGTTTTAATTAATCCCATATGTTCAATGTGAGGGTGATATGTCCCCTCTCTGAAGATGTCTTTATGCAGACAGGATCCAGTGACCATCAGAGCTTACATGCTACAAGAGAGAGGAATTTGCCAAAAAGATTTTGTGGAAAACCATACAGTCACCGACATAGTTATCATCCCAATAGGATATACATCATAAATTTAAAAATGGGACTGAATTCGGACTATACTGGACAAACTGCATAGACATAAGTCAACCTAATCAACAAAAATGCAGTCAAGAAGTCCAAATGTGTGAAAACATAGAAAAAACTTTATTCAGGATAATAACAGGCAAATAGATAACAGATAAGAACAATCACCGTGTCACCCACAGCATGCACATAGATAGGACAGGGGGGAATTGCCTTATACTGCAAACTAAGTATACGACATGGCCATGTATAGTATATACAGGTAAAAATATACAAATCAGGGGACGATTCATTTGTCTGCATATATGAAAATGTACTTAAAACACATGTAAGCAGTAAGAACAGCCACAGAAATAATATACATACCAGGTCAGCTGTGAAAGGTAAAGATGTAATCTGTGCAGGCACCCCACCCCTGTCCGCCCCGACGCGCGTTTCGGCAAATGCCTTTCTCAAGGGGTATGTGGATGTACTACTGGGTACATTATATACATATACTCACAATTAGATGAGGCTGAAATCAATCATGTCCGCCCCCTAACGTCACCCAATTACCGATACTCGGCTCACATGGTCGCCTAACATCCAAGAACACACGGGCCCCATGTGTTACAGATGAGCTGACACCGTGATGTGCAGTACCGGAAATAAGGCTCCGAGGACATAGAAAAAACAAACGCTGGCTGGACATGCGCAGTTAGTACCGTGCGGCCATATTTTTGGAGACCATAGCTATAGAGTACTGCGCAGCCATCTTACTAGAGTCAGGCATGCGCAGAACATACCCCACAGCCATGCTAAGGAAGGTAATAGAGAACTAATATCGTACGGCCCCCATAATATGACTTAATGTATATATATATATATATATATATATATATTCTATCGCACAGCCCACATACTTAAGGTAAAATTACTAGCACACAGCTATTTACAGGTAATTCGACCTGCATATATTCAACCCACCAACCCTAAAAGAAGGGGGAGGGGGAAAGAGCATAGTAGCATGATATAAACCTTCCAATATTAGCCATTATCCATCAGCACAGCGCTAAGCATATTTAAAGGGGCACATCCATCCGTTCTGCGCATATCAGAAAACCATCATAAAGATGTGCAGATGAGAACAATACACAATATACCTGATTATGCAAGGAACGGATCAGGATATGTCCATATTTATATATCAGCCCCAAATTAGAAAATGTTAAAAAAAGAGGAATAAAAAATATACATATGAACAATAAAAAACGTGATAGCTTATCAGTGAGTGAAAAAAAACAGAAAAAAAATAAATAAAAGTATAAACAACGACCAACAAATCAAAAGGACAGTATCCAACTACGAAATTGTCATATTATTAGCCACATAACACAAATATATACTATGGCTCTACTACCCATCACACAGGCAAATAGACTACAAAAAATCATAAAGAACAAGATATCACGTCCATGGTCCATGGATAATAACACATCACATAGGGAACCAATGTTCACAATCGGTCAGCATGGACAAATATTCTCATCTTCTGTCAAATGACAACCTGATGGAATGGTAGAATACAATATATATAGTCCGTAGAAGGAAACTTGTCATAATACCCCGAAAAAAATACTTCGGCCTAAATGGCCAGATGTTGATAGTAGTGTTATCTACGGGAATCTTGATGCTGACCATAGAACTAGATGTCCTCTGAATGTTCGTCGAGATCATCACCCATCCTCACGTGCTATAATTACTAATGAAATAGATAAAACTCATTAAAACCACATAAAACCAAATACATGCGGGAGTGTACACAAGGATTGAAAATGGAGCAACCGGTGGATTACAAAAATGGGGCAAAGGAAATATTCTCATTCAAACCCTCCGGCTGGATGGTCTGGAGACGCCATATCCATTGCGTCCCAAGCATCCCAAGCCTTTTAGAGAGTTGACCTCCCCTAATATTAATTCTCAATGCATCTATACCCCTAACTCTAAGGAGGGATGCATTGCATCCATGAAAATCCCTAAAGTGCCTAGGCAGGGTTTTAAGCACAGATCCGTCCATATGGCCAGAGGCCGCTTGTATGCCCAACACATGCTCCCTGATTCTGACCTTTAGTTGACGCGTGGTCAAGCCTACATATATAAGGCCACAGGGACATGTGGCGTAGTAAACTACATATCGTGTAGTACACGTAATATGTTGTCTGATGGAGTATGTCTTTGTGCCCTTAGAATTAGAAAAAGAGCTACAACTTTCCACATTTGGACAGGCGCCACAATGGCCACACGGGCTACAAACAGATCTTGGTGTAAATCTGTCCAGAAAAGTCGGGGGGTGTTGGTTCACGTAGTGACTGCGAACCAAATGCTCCCGGAGATTTCTGGCACGCCTGAATGTCATAGGGGGACGGGCCGGGAGAAATTTCCTCATGATAGGATCTACCATCAGTATAGGCCACGCTTTCTCCAACGCCTGACGTATTTGAGCGGATTCAGAGCTAAAGGTAGTGATAAATCTCGTTACACCCTTACCGTTTCCAGTAAGGAGATCAGGGGCCCCATATATAAGATTTTCAAGTTAAATATGTTTGGCCCTCAGATAGGCTTTTTTAATAGATCTACCACTATAACCTCGCTCCCTGAATCGAACCCGTAACTCCTCAGCTCTCTTTTCAAAATCCACATTGGTGGAACAGATTCGTCTAAGGTGAAGGAATTGCCCCACCGGAATAGACCTTATCATGTGCCTCGGATGACCAGAAGTAGCATGCAAAAGGGTATTAGAGGACGTCTTTTTACGAAAAATATCCGTATTTAAGACGCCCTTAGAGTCTCTCTTTATCGTCACATCCAAAAAGTCAATAGATTCAGCATTAGATGTAAATATTAAATGGATGTTACGGTCGTTACTGTTCAGGAGAGATATAAACTGTCCAAGGTCGACGGATGTGCCCTGCCATATGAAAAAGATGTCATCAATATACCGTGTCCATAATAGGACATGGTCAATTGATCCCTGTTCATCAGACAGGAAGAGGTCCCTCTCCCACAGCCCCAGGAAAAGACCGGCATACGAGGGCGCAAAGGCCGCTCCCATGGCGGTCCCCTGGAGCTGCAGGTAGAAGGACCCCTTATATACAAAAAAATTGTGGGTGAGGGTGAACTTTAGAAGTTCCAGCAGAAGTGATCTCATACCAATGGAAAGTGATGAAGTTTCCAAAAAAAATTGTACAGCACGAATGCCATCTTCATGTCTGATATTGGTATACAGAGACTCAACATCTGCTGAAACCAATAGAGAACCACCCTCTAAACACAATCCGTCGACCCTGCGCAGAAAATCCCCAGTGTCCTTAAGAAAGGATGGAAGACTCGTTACAAGAGACTGGAGGTGGAAATCTATCCACCTATTAACATGCTCCAGCAGGTTACCCCTACCAGAGATTATGGGTCTGCCGGGTGGGGACTGGAGGCCTTTATGTATTTTTGGGAGTAAATATAATGTTGGTATGGTTGGTTCTTTAACCATTAGGGCTGATGCCAGATCTTTGGTGATAACGTCGTCCTGTACGGCCCGCTGCACAATGGAGTCCAATTGTGCAGTAAAGGCTGAGAGGCCTCGGAGCCTTATTTCCGGTACTGCGCATCACGGTGTCAGCTCATCTGTAACACATGGGGCCCCGTGTGTTCTTGGATGTTAGGCGACCATGTGAGCCGAGTATCGGTAATTGGGTGACGTTAGGGGGCGGACATGATTGATTTCAGCCTCATCTAATTGTGAGTATATGTATATAATGTACCCAGTAGTACATCCACATACCCCTTGAGAAAGGCATTTGCCAAAATGCGCGTCGGGGTGGACAGGGGTGGGGTGCCTGCACAGATTACATCTTTACGTTTCACGGATGACCTGGTATGTATATTATTTCTGTGGCTGTTCTTACTGCTTACATGTGTTTTAAGTACATTTTCATATATGCAGACAAATGAACCGTCCCCTGATTTGTATATTTTTACCTGTATATACTATACATGGCCATGTCGTATACTTAGTTTGCAGTATAAGGCAATTCCCCCCTGTCCTATCTTTGTGCATGCTGTGGGTGGCACGGTGATTGTTCTTATCTGTTATCTATTTGCCTGTTATTATCCTGAATAAAGTTTTTTCTATGTTTTCACACATTTGGACTTCTTGACTGCATTTTTGTTGATTAAGAGAGAGGAATTTTCTGACCATAAGAACTTACATTCTTGTAGTGCTAATATATTAATGACCATCGGGAACCCATATTGGTAGTACCAGTAGAGCCTTAGAAGATATATTATTAGATATTCAAAGTTACCGAAAAGCTATCTTACAGAATACTGCAACTATAGGTTATTGGTTATTAATTCACTATCATAGATGTCAAGTTTGAAGGTATGTGCTTTTTTAACTTGTCAGATCATAGCCAGGATTTGCAGTCTCAGATAGACCAGTAATGATTAATGGTGTGATTGGTTACTTTCCTGGTTGCCTGATTTTGGTTATTTATGCTATATTTTAGGAGTAATTTTTGCCATAATCTGTGCTTGTATTGCCTTGCAATGTATTCTTTCTCATATTAATGTGTCGTTTATCTGCTGAAGCTATTCCCTTGAGATATGGTCATACACTAATGTCCTAATGATATTAACCTATATCAATTTTAGGTAAAGTACCCCTATAACCAATTACTTCAATCACACAATGTTACCAGACCCCATGATAATTATCAGTAACACAAGGTACTTAAAAAACGATAATATTTTATTGAAAATTACAAAAATTTAAAAAACAAAGATTAGAAAGGTGCTAGTTTATAATCAAATGGGGACACAATGCCATAGGGTACCTCAAACACCAAACTTATTACAACAAAAGGTGTAAATATAGTTGCCCTAAACACATTTTTCATTTATAATGCAAAAGAGCACAGCAAAATACCATATGCAGCAAAAAGCATGTTTTACTGGCTATATAAACGGCTGTAATATCAAGATGCCATGTAAACAATGCCAGAACACGTTAGCCATAAAAATGTGCAAGTACTGCTGTACTGCAAATAAAATATATATGAAGTGCAGATGAAAAAGAGGGCATACAATACCTGGGTAACACGGACGTCCCTCTGCCCCGACGCGCGTTTCGCACTGCTTCTTCAGGAGGCGTGTGAGGCCCTTGAGATATGGCATTGTATATAAATGATATATGGTTTCCCGATGGTCAAGGGTGGATTGTAGTGCTAAGATATTAATGACCATCGGGAATCCATATTGGTAACATGTCTTTAAGGAAGGAACCTTTAAGCAATAACAGTTCAGCTAATATTAGCATTCTGTATTTTCTGTAATTCTAATACCTCGGCTGCATAGTTTCTAGTGAGAACATGCTTGTTTATAGTATTCATCCAATTATCACAAAGTTTTGCTATCAATGTTTGGTGAGAATGGTGTGTTATATTGTTCAGTGGGAAAGCGTATGTTTATATTATGCATCCAATTACTGCAAAAGTTTCGTTATTAATGTTTAATGAGAGATGACATTTGGCCCAGGAAAGATTTTGGGCATGGTTTATCCGATGACGTATTTGTCCGGTGTAATTTGACATCTGAAGAGCTGGCCACTCAGAAGAGAGATATTATATTGGACAAATAGAATTTGTTAGAGTTTGTGTAACACTTGGTTATGCAAGCATTTGATTATTCTAAACAAGTCACAAGCTAGAGATTTCAGCTAAGAAAGAAGCCTATTAACCTATAGATGGTTGCAATATACTTCCAAATCCTGGCGGCGGTCCCGGTGCAGCTGGTGAAGCTATAGCTGTGCTCAGTGGTGCGGTGGTGTCGGGGTTCTGTGGTGTGGTGGCAGCAGGGGCTCTGTGCTGCGTGGGGGGCTCCACCAGCATTTCATCAAAGCTCGGAAGCCTCCGCAGCTCGGTTGCTGCGATGCGATGGCCTCCGGAAAGATGGCCGCCGGGGGTGGCACATGCTCAGATTCAAATCTAGTCTCCTGAGATCTTGGAATGAGATAAATCTGAGCATGCACCGCCCCCAGCGGCCATTTTTCTAGAGGTCACAGACAGCCCTCTTTCCAGAGGCCTCCACATCGCAGCAACAGAACTGCGGGGGCTTCCGGGCTTTGACGAAATGCTGGTGGATCCCCCCACGCAGCAAAGAGCCACTGCCACCACAGCACAAAGCCCTAACACCATTGCCCCAGAGAGCCCCCCGCCCCACAGAGCACTGCAGCCCAACAGGCCACCACAGCCCCACAGGCCACCACAGCCCACAGAGCACTGCAGCCCACAGGCCACCATAGCCCCATAGAGCATCGCAGCCCCACAGAGCATTGCAGCCCCACAGAGCAGCAGCACTACTGCACCAGCCTGGACCATCGAACAACCTCTGACTACTCCTCCACCAATGCCAAAATCCCTCCCCGGTAAGCTGAATTCGGACTGTAAGACGGACCCCCATTTGACACATTTTTTCCCTATTTTGCTGCTGAAAATTTGGGGTGTGTCTTATGGTCCAGTGCGTCTTATAGTCCGAAAAATATGGTACTTTACCTTTGAGATTTATATTATGTAAATGTGTAGGCAATATCACACTATTTCCTGTTTTCTGTAATCATTTAATTGTAAAAAAATTAATTGCCTTCTTTTGCCCCTTAAGCACTTGGCAAAAAAACTCTACAGCAAAGAGAAAGGATCTGGCTGACGGCAATAGATTACACTATACAGAAGAGAAAGAGCAGACCCTGCTGACCATAAAAGCTTACACAATACAGGATACCCTTACCCAGTGACTCTGGAGATGGAAAATGACTCTACTGTGCAAACTATGCTCCAATGGCAACCAGTGATCTCAGGTGGCCCTTCTAAATGGCGCACTGACTCCCCTATGTGTAAGGTATGATAATCCATAAGATGTCACAGCTGAAGGGCATTATGGGGAAGCCTGTGCGGCAACACAAAATAACATTAGTTTGGTCTCTGATGCTTCAGCAATGTGGGAAATGGTGCTTTTTTTTGCAAACTGCAAACCAAATACGGAAATACTTAAATTCGTGTGAAACTGCACGTTTCAGTAAATTTGACTTTTACTTGATCTTCCTCAGATTGATCCACTCATCTCTAAATTTAAGCTCTCTCTGGTTCTTGGACAATAGATGGTGCTCACATCCAGTAAAAGCATAGGAAAAGTTTTATTGAGCCAAATCTCAAAATACTATGCATTTTACGTTTCACAAGCCCCTCTGTCAAGTAGGAGAGACTAGTAATAATAAATTAAAATGTATTGTTTAAATATAGTTAAATCTGCCCCACAAAGCCCTGCAGTGTTACACAATAAATGGAGCCAAATGTAAACGTATTGTCATCTTCATTACAAGTGCAAACATTGCTCAAATGGATTGAGTTTAAACAAATAGATGAATATTACTCCATTCTTTGATCTTAAGACTTTTTTTTTCTTCTTTATTATTTCTGCTAAACTCCACTTTCTCTCTTAGGCTGGGTTCACATTTGCGTATGTGTGCGAAGTGTATACCTGCGTACCGATCTGCATGCATCTTGCGTACATATATTCAACACTGTGTATGCAGGGACATACGTTCGCATGCAGATGCATACACATGCGTAATTTTGCGGTGTGCAGCGAACGCAACATGTTGCATTTTTTGAGGTGTCAATTTAGCGCAGACATACGCATGCGGATGAGTGCGTCAAAACAACGCATTCTGTCTATGTGAACGCATTGGTATGCAAGGACATGCATATGCATGCATTCAATGCGCTTGCGTATTTCGGACTGAGCTTGTCCAGGACACGCCCATTGAGACCCGCCCTCCTGGAAATATTGAACGCAAGCTCATAATCAATGCAAACGCAGGCAAAAACGCATACAAATGCATGCAAAAGCAGCTTTTTTTGCATCATGAGTAAGCTGATGCAGACAAGAAACACAGCATAACCATGCGTTTTGGCAAGCGTTTGTGCATGCAGATGATACGCTGCACACAGAGATGCTAATGTGAACTTAGCCTTCGCTGCTTTTTTTTGGCTTCTTTATGGGATCTCTGGTCTTTGGCGAAAACATTGAGGTCGTTAGGTTAGCTTTGGTCCAGTTCATGTATATTACGTTGTTGAAATGTTACGTCTATGTTATTCTATTGGTTGGAGTGGATGGGAGTTACTATCCCTCCTTTTGTTATTTTCCTTTAATAAATAAAGAGTTGAAAAACAATCATCCAACTCATCTACTGTTTTCTGCACTCTTTTTCCATTGCATACTCAGCTGTATGTGTTCCCAGGAAAGACATGCATCTAGAATTAGAAAACTAAGGAGCAGAAAAAAAGCACAATCGGGTCTATTCAAGTTGACATGCATCCAGTTCTATGTCAAATTATGCCAAAATGTAGGAGCAAAAAGTTGGCCAACGAAGAGGTGGTGTGAAGTTACACAACAGTGTCTAAAGATGCTCCAAATGTATCATTCAGCATGGGCTACTATGATAATTTGGGCACATTCTCAGATTGTATCATGGTCTCGATATTTCCCAGTAGTGGTACATTTAACCAAAGATGTTTTATTCGGCTGAAATGTTGCTCAGCTATGATGATCCCTTGCTGAATGATATTTGCCATTACCCATGTACTGCATTAATTGTACAATTTAAAACTTCAGAGTTTTATCTTGATAGAAAATGAGAATAAGTCCAATGGCAATTAAACAGGAAATGTTCTCATAAAGTGCCTTCATTGTGTGATTCCTCAAATGTTTTTGGAGATTGACAGAATGTAAACAGTAAGAAATAAGTAAATGAAATAAATAAAGGATTCTAGTGATCACATCTTATTTATCTCTTGCTAGCTGTCTGGGGAGATAATTGCTTTTATGTGGAGCTGAGAAAGAAATATTCAAGCTTTCAGAAGGCCCATATACAAATCCCCAACTACATATACCAATATCATGAATTAGTGCATTGTTTTATATCAATTCTAACTACACATAATAAAATATCCTTCATAAAAATATTTCTAATATTCTTGCACATAAAAGGTACTTTTAACTGGCGATCTCTCATGCCTTGCAGAGAGCATTAGTGTTTTGAGCCACATAAAGCATCAATCAAAATAGACTGAGAAATAAAGGAGGTTTCTGACAAAAAGATCATAAGTTATGTGATTATTTTAACATTTATTCATTTAATTTTTTAGCTCTGAACATACACAACTGGGCACATCGATCAATTCTCCAAAACATTAAAAGGTTTGTTTGCATTAGAAAAAAAAAGTCAAAATAGGATGATCAACTGTCTTAGGCTAGGTTCACATTAGCGCTTCTGTGCACAGCATATCACCTGCATATGCAAATGCATGCCAAAATGCATGCAAACGCATGTTTACGCAGCGTTTTTTATCAGCATGATTTTAAGCATGATGGCAAAAAATGCTGTGTGTGCATGCGTTTTTGCATGTTTTTGCGTTGGTTATGCGCATGCGTATGGTATTTCCCAATGGGCGTGGCTTATAGGATTTATATATATAGAGACACTGAACAGATGAAATCCTCTTCTTTTGATGCTGTATCCCGCTTCAAGATGGATCTTAGCGTGGAGAGCTTCAACCTGAATCTGGATTTATCATTGAAATTGGATTTTGCTATGGCTTGTGAGGAAGAAAGAAGGGAAAGATGCAGAAGACATCATCATCGCTATTGGCAACACCCCACTGTTGAAGTCTGAGAGAGCTGTGGAGCCTACCACTCATTGTTTACCGAGCATTGTGAAAACCCACAAAAGTTTTTCAAGTACACAAGAATGTCTGCACAGAGTTTTCAAGAATTGCTGCTACGTGTCAGAGGAGTCATCACCAGGCAGAACACACAGCTACGTAGAGCAATTCCTGCTGAGGAACATCTGTTGGTTACCCTAAGGTACATAATTTTGAAAAAGAAACACCTGTCATTAATATTCTTGTTATAAAAGCCACGTACTGATTTTTTTTCCCATTTTCAGAAAAAAGGAAAATAATGATTTACTTTCAGGGTCTGCGGGATGGAGTTACATGGTGGACCTGGGGGGTGTCAGGTTGAGATGATAGGCTAGGAGTGGTTGGGGAAGTTGTTATAGGGGAAGTGGAAGTGGCAGTCAATTTGAGGATTGGGTCAGAAACAATGGCAGAGGACACATTGGGGAACAGGACACAGGAGTGGAAAACAAGTTGGAAGGGATTGACACATTGGATGGGAAAGAACCAAGGGAAGGTGTGGACAGACTTGAAAAAAGACACATTGAGAGGTGAGGGGGTTGGTAATGTCTCTTTCTTTTTCGCTTCCTGGCCTTTGTTTTGCTGCTTCCTCTGCCTTTTGGTTTCTGTTGCTGCATGGTGGGAGTGGAAGGCTGAGCTGCTGCACTCGGCTGAACAGTTGAAGAGGAAGGCTGTGCTGCTGCACTCAGCTGTGTGGTTGAAGGGGAAGGCTGGGCTGCTGCACTTGGTGTAGCTGGGTACTGTTGGAACAGTCCTAATGTCCAGCAGTGGTTGTGGATAGGTCACTTGGTGCCACTGATGCTGTGCTGGGGCTTGTTGCCTTGTAGGGAATGAAGTTTGTGCCTGCTGCTGATATCGGGACCACTGCGTGGCCTCGGTGTAAGCAGCCTGACAGGCGTTCATCACATACAGCTGGAGATCAGGACTAAGGTTTTCCATAACGCTCCGTTCTATAGTGGAAAAATAATGTCAAAACGGACTATTAAGGTCAGCTTCTAGGTGGTCAAGGCATCTGTGGACTTCCTGGAAAAGTGTGTTCACCTGAGTGAACCCACTATCCAGTCTTTCTTCCATCACCTTCATCCCAGCCTGGAAGACCGAGCTTGAGTGAACAAACTCGGGCATGACTGACCTCTCCCAGGCCCTCTGCTGCTGGGGAGTAGACCCAAGTAAAGTAGTGGCAGAGGGCTGGGAGAGGGGAAGACCAGATGGACCGGCTTCCTGTTCCCCAGCCTTTGAAGCCTGCCTGGTTGCTCCATCACTGGTGGATGATTGGGATTGGGCCTGTTCGTTGGCTGGTCGATGAGGGGCCACTCCAACAGAGGACGATCCAGGTTGTGTGGTGCTGCTCCAGGTTCTGTGTGAAAAATAAATGAAAAATAGTAAAAAAAATAAAAAGTTTCAATAATAGTAAGACAAGACAAAAGATACCCACATTTGCTGAGCAACCGCAGGCTTCAGAAAACAAAGCTGATGATGGTACTTATATTTTCAGATTTTTCGAGCAGCACCACTTCGAACCCGAATCTCCTCTCTCATATCCTTATTGAAGCGATCCTTCATTGAACGCCAAAGGACTTTTATTCTCTTCACTGTGAAGAAGGAAGAAAAAAAAATAAATTGTAAAAAAAGCACCAACATTTACAGCAAAACAGATGCATAAGACCACATTGCAATACTTACGAAAATCCTTTCAGACTTGTGGCCTTGCATGATCCCAATCATCCAACAGGGATCTGGCCACTTCTTCCCAGAGTCATCAGATCAAGGCTGAGTCACAATGATTCCGATTATGGGGGTTCCACAACGCTGCTCGCTCTTGCACAGCTTGAAAAAGTACATCAATATCTATGTCACGTTGTCCTTCCTCAGGTTGTGGAACGAATAGATGAAATACAAAAAAATAATTTGTAAGTAAAACTGAAAACAAATTCAAATTACAACTCTGATAAAGACTACGTACAACCCGTTTTTTCTCCTCAGCAAATTGAGGCCGACAACCCTGGGAAGAATCATTTCCACTCGACTACTCCTGCTCTTCCACACTCGAAGGTGTCATGATCCAGTCCTGAGTTTGTTTTCAGCTTTGTTTTCTCTGGACTGGTAATGCGGGAGTTAATTCGCTCTGCCTCGTTTTGAAGCAGGCTGGGCTATTTCAGTCCTCTGCAGCCTGTGGGTCAGTGTCATCTATAGTTCTTGCTTCCTGGCTTGAGCCCCTGACCTGTATACCTTAGTGATCCTTATGACTCTGACTGCCTGTACTAGTGTATGACTCAATCTGATCTCTGTACTTCGTCCCTTGTTTTCCGTCTCTGATACCACGCTCCCCAACTGGCTTTGACTCTGGCTTGTACCCCGACTTTGTCTTACGTCTCATGTTTTGGTTACCACGATCCCGATAGGCTCTGACTTCTTGCTTGTTCCCGACTATGTGCTTTGCTGTTATCTTTGGTACTTCGGCTCCTGACAGTTTTGGATTCAGCTTGTCTGACTATTCTTTCGTTACCTGTGGCACCTGTGCTACTGCTTAGTGGTGCTACACTGTGTGTGCAACCTCTCTTCCCTCACCAGCACCCCTTGGTGGAATTTGCACTATACTGCACTGCAGCAGCACATTACATTATAGCTGACCACACATTTAAAGGGGATTTTTGCATTTTTTTCTCTGGTCATGGATATGCTTTGTAACCTGGCGGATCAAGTGTCCAGTTTGACACAAATTGTGTGGGATTTTTTGGTGGAACATCGGGCCCTTGTCACGTCTCATACTCAGGGAACCACCCCCTATGGTTTTAGTCAACTTGGTGAGTCAGATGTCATTTTGCACTCTCCCGAACCCTTGGTTAAACTTCCTGACACCTTTTTGTGGCGAAAAAGATATATTTCGTACGTTCAGGCAGAGTTGTAAATTATTGTTTTCCCTTAGACCTCGATCGTCTGGGAATGAGACTCAGCGGGTAGGGATTATTATCTCCTTACTTAGGGAGGGTCCCCAATCTTGGACTTTCTCGCTGTCCCCAACTGCTCCTGAACGGATTTTTGAGGCCCTAGGACTTATCTATGACGAAACGGACCATGTCAGGTTGGCAGAAGACACTATCATGGGTCTGGTTCAGGAGAAGCGTTCAGCCGAGTGGTATAGCTTCGAGTTCCATTGATGGTTCACTGAAGTGTCCTGGGATGATCAGCGCTGAGATGTCTGTACAGGTGTGGACTGGCAGATTACCTGAAGGACGCTCTGGCTCTCCATCCACTTCTCAGCTCATTGGAGGAAGCTATGACTCAGGCTATCCGCATGCATCAGAGGCTACGGGAGAGAGGTGTTGCACAGCGAGAGGTTCCGTTCTCTTCTGGTCCTGTTGTTTTGCCTCCGTCTGAACCTATGGAGGTGGGGGGGCCGCCAATCTCGAGGAGAGGAGTCGACGGCATAAAACAAAGTTGTGTTTCTACTGCGGAGATCCCGGACATTGGAAAAAGACTGCTCCTCCTGTCCACCAACCAAGTGGCTGAGTCTGGGTGGTTGTTGTGGTAGTAACCCAGACACTCAGGTACTTTTTGCATTTTCGAAAATTTTGTTGGAAGTGGAAATTTGTTGTGGGAGTGGCTCCATGTCCACTTCTGCCTTTGTGGATTGCGGGTCGTCCATGAACTTTATTAACTCTGACTTGGTGTCCAGGTGTAAGTTAGGCTGGAGACTCCTATTTATGTTGTTGCCATTGACAAAACACCACTGGCTAAGAATGTCATCAAAATGGTTTCAGAGGCGTTTTTCCTTAAAGTCAGTTCCTTGCACCAGGAATGTATTTCATTCTTTGTTATGGACAATCTGCCTGTGGGACTGGTGTTGGGGTTCCCCTGGTTGCAATTACATAATCTTGTGATAAACTGGGAATCTCGGGACATTGTTAAATTGGGTCCCAATTGTTCTAAGAGATGTCCTGATACTGTATCAGTGTCATCGGTCAGTCTGGAGGGTATTCCGGAGTACCTGAAGGACTTTGAGGATGTGTTCTCCGAAAAGGAGGCTGAGGTTCTGCGACCACACCGCCCATTCGATTGTGCTGCTGATCTTGTTCCCGATGCCAAATTGCCCAAAGCCCGTCTGTACAATCTCTCCGCCCCTGAGCAGGCCGCTATGATGAAGCATATCTCCGATAGCCTCCGCAAAGGGCACATTCGGCCATCTGACTCTCCCGTGGCTGCGGTGTTCTTTTTCGTGAAGAAAAAGGATGGTGGTTTGCGCCCATGCCTCAATTTTTGAGAACTTAATAAAATCACCATAATACTTATCCCCTCCCACTTATACCCGATTTGTACAATCAATTGTCGGGAGCCAGGGGGTTCTCTAAGTTGGGCCTCTGTTGTGAATTCTGTTGTGGGTTCTGCTCTTGGGCTCACTCCGGTGGTTATAAGTGGTAGTGCTGCTGTTTGTCCTTCACAGCAGTCATCAGGTGCTTTCACTTTGGATGGGGCTATTTAGTCTGGCTTCACCCTTTAGTGAGTGCCAGTTGTCCATTGTTTTTCTGGAGGATTCATATCTCTGCTTGGTTTCTCCTGCTGGATTGTCCAAATCATCAAAGATAAGTCCTGGCTTTGTTTTTGCAGTCCACATGCGGTGGACTTTATAGTTCAGTGAATTGCTATGTTTTTTCTTGTCCAGCTTTGTCTGTGTAAGGATTTATTCAGCCAAGTTGGAAGCTCTGGAGTCACAGAGTTACCCTCCATGCCTTTAGTTAGTTGTGGAGATTTTTGTATTCTCTGTGGTGGATTTTTGTAGTAATTTAATACTGACCGCACAGTACTCTGTCCTGTCTTTTCTTTCTAGGTAGCGTGGCCTCCTTTGCTAAATTCTGTTTTCAGTCTGCGTTTGTAATTTTCCTCTCCTCTCAGAGTCAATATTTGTGGGGGGCTGTCTTTCCTTTGGGGATTTTCTCTGAGGCAAGATAGTTTTCCTGTTTCTTTCTTTAGGGGTAATTAGTCCTCCGGCTGTGACGAGGTGTCGAGGGAGTGACAGGAACATCCCACGGCTACTTATAGAGTGGATGGCCAGACCGAGTATGAGGTGGAATGGGTGGTGGATTCTCATATGCTCCGCTGTTCACTGCAGTACTTGGTCCATTGGAAAAGTTACGGTCCTGAGGACCAGTCGTGGGTGCCGATGCATTCAGTCCATGCGGATCGGCTGGTCCGGGCCTTTCACGCTCATTATCCAGGGAAGCCATTGAGGGGGTACTGTCATAATCCAGTCCTGAGTTTGTTTTCAGCTGTCTTTTCTCTGGACTGGTCATGCGGGAGTTAATCCCCTCTGGCTCATTTTGAAAATGGCTGGGCTATTTCAGTCCTCTGCAGCCTGCGGGCCAGTGTCAGCTATAGTTCATGCTTCCTGGCTTGAGCCCCTGACCTGTATACCTTAGTGATCCTTATGCCTCTGACTACCTGTACTCGTCTATGACTTGATCTGATCTCTGGATTTTGCCCCTTGTTTTCCGTCTCGGATACCATGCTCCCTGACTGGCTTTGACTCTGGCTTGTACCCCGACTTTGTTTCACGTCTCATGTTTTGGTTACCATGTTCCCGGTAGGCTCTGACTTCTTACTTGTTCCTGACTACGTGCTTTGCTGTTATCTTTGGTACTTCTGCTCCTGACAGTTTTGGATTCGGCTCGCCTGACTATTCTTTCGTTACCTGTGGCACCTGTGCTGCTGCTCAGTGTTGCCACGCTGTGTGTGCAACCTCTCTTCCCTCACCAGCACCCCAGGTGAGGTTGTACTATACTGCACTGCAGCAGCACATTACTACCTGTCTCCAGACCCCCTTTTACACATCACCGATTTTGCAGGTGGTGATATAATTTCCTGGACATGATTAGTGTGAAGTACACATGCGTATGCATGTACTTGCGTACCAATGCATTCCAATGGACAGTAATGCGTTTTTTTGACGCACTCATCCGCATGCGCACGATTGCACAATATTTGACGCTTCAAAAAATGCAACATGTTGCATTCGTTGGACACCGCCATACACCTCAAAACGTCACATGCGTACGCATCCGCATGCGAAAGCATGTCCCTTTGTACACCATGTTAAATATATGTACACATGAAGCATGCGGATCTATGCGGATCATATGCTGCACACAGAAACTCTAATGTAAAGCCAGCCTAAGAAGAAACCTGGTGGCAAGTACTTGGTTTCTCTACAGCACCACCACAGGGATATCTAAGTATTATGCAGTTAACATTCAAATCCCTGTGATGTATCTAATACAGGTGAGGCCAGGTCCTCCAGAATCCCCACCTTGCAAATTGCATGACCTAAAGGGGTATTCTCAAATTGTTTCTTGAGCAGCTCAGAACTATGCAGTCTCCTAACTTCCTTGTTGTTTAAGGGGCAGGCAATCCTCCATGAGTGACAGTTCTGGTCAGGAGATTCTTCCTGCTACCACACATTAATGGCATGTCACTGTTCCGAGTCTGCACTGTTATTACTGTGTTTTCATATAGAGATAACAGAGCATTTTAAAAAGCACACGGCTCAGGAAAGTGAGAGCTGTGATAAGAACTGTTGTAGAAGCTACTGATGCTTGGGGTCATGGGATTGTGATTCTACAGGTTTGAATAGAGTCAGGAGCTGAGAGGAAGGTGAGCAGCTAACTGCTGTACAGAAGATCAATGGGCTGGAGGGAGATAACTGACATGTTAAGACTTAATGGTTTAGAAGAATACAGCACTCTAAGACTGTGGTGCTGTTGGTGCCCAAGTCATGTATCCAACCCACCAATATAAAATGTAATAAACTTGGCACTCGGTATGTGCAAAACAGAAGTTCCTTTTATTATGCATCCAAAAAAAATGTTATGAACATTATCGGTCCATCACAGGACCTTCATCAGATCAATTCTTAACATGAACTGGATGTGGAGAAACGCCCTTATATGCAGAGGTGCATCAGAGCAATGAGCCTGCTATTATAGGTGTACGCAACTTAGTTGCAATAGGAAAGCGCTGAGTGCCTCGGTCCATGGAGCAGAGATTAAGTTGAGCTATGGGAACTGAGAGGGAGGTGAGCAGCTAACTGGTGTACAGAAGATCAATGGGCTGGAGGTAGATGACCGACATGTTAGGAGTTAACTCATCTCCTGGAATGTAATTGCTCACACACACATGGCTGGGCTTTGGTAGCTGAGCTCTGTGAAAACATGCTGTGCGCTATGTAAAATAAAAGCTTTCACTGCAAAATGATAGATGTAAAAAGCAAGTCAATTGCAACTTGCTTACTTTCATGCTGTCTAACTAACTAAAGCAATTTAAAAATGACAACAAACCTTCAAATAAATTTTCCACTTTAATAAAAATGGTTCCTAAATGCTTTAAACTTAAAAAATAAGAAAGAGATGGTACATGCCCTCCTTGTATCCATCTCCAGTTCTCTGCCACTGCTTCGGTCAATGCTCTTGTTTCAGTGGGGATATTGCATCAGCCAATCAATGAGCTTAGTTGCTTTGCTGATGTAGAAGGCACTATTTGTTGAGTTGGATATGTGATGTTACTGTTGCAGATGAAATACAGAAACTAGAACAGTGGTGGAGAGGCAGCGCTGGATCTGGGGAGGGCGAGTACCTGCTTCTGTTTGTTATTTTACAAGTATACACGCTTTTTGTGAACCACTTTTCTTAAAGTGAAAAAAAAACCTTTAAATCTTAATGTCTAGGTGTCAGATACCACAAGACACTTTCAGAGATTTGTGGAGTCCATGCCTAGATGGGTTAAGCTGTTTTTTGGTTGCACAACAGGAACATACACATTAGACAGGTGGCATAAATGTAATGATTGACATCTGGCTAACAAGTGACTTGGATTTTTTCTTTATCTAAATGTATCCTGCAGACCACGTTCACATGATCAGTATTTGGTCAGTATTTTACACCAGTATTTGTAAGCCAAAATCAGGAGTGGGTGAAAAATGCAGAAGTGGTGTTGTGTTTCTATTATACTTTTCCTCTAATTGTTCCATTCCAGATTTTGGCTTACAAATACTGATGCAAAATATTGAGCAAATATTGAACTTATGATCATAGCCATTTCTGTAAAAATAAGCTTTCATATTTTCTAATTTCAGGACCCATAATATTTGGCATCCATGGTCTGTAAGCATGGTGGTGTTGGCCAAGTTAACAAGTTAACCACTTTCCCACCTGAGACATATCCAAATGTCCCTGTGACCTGGGTCTTATTGACCTGGCGCGTATGGATACGTCTTGGCGATTTTGCATGCACATGGGCTGTATGTCAGCTAATTCTGACAACTGACACCCTGCACTAAGTGCCATGAGCTGTCCCGCACTACTCTTGGCACTTTAACCCCTTAAATGCTGCGATAGAACTCGACTGCAGCATTTCAGAAGCAGGCAAAGGAATGACAGCCCCTCTGCCTTGAATCAGAGACCCCGCAATGTCATACGGGGTCCTGATCGCTGCCATAGTGACCTGATGTCATCATGACGACATCTGGATCACCAGAGCTAGGAAAGTTGCTAGATCATGCTTAGAGCATGATCAGCAACTTACCCTGTCAGTGAGGAGCTGACAGTTTGCATAGCATAGGGATGCTGCTGCATCCCCATGCTATTAAAGCAATCAGCCTGCAAACAATGAAAGTCCCATAGTGGGACAAAGTAAAAAAAAGTTTTAAAAAGTTAAAAAGAATAAAAAAAATTGAAAAAATATTTTAGAAAATAATTACATAAAATATTATATATTTTACTCATGAATTATTATTTTTATGAAAGAAAAAAATAAAAAATAAAAGTACACATTTGGTGTTGCTGCGTCCGGAACTACCAGACCTATGATACTGTCCGACTAGTTAACCCCTTTAGTGAACACCATAAAAAAATTAAAAAAGGCAAAAAACAATGCTTTATCATCTTACCGCCAAAACAAAAAGTGGAATAAAACATGATCAAAAACACAAATGTAAATAAACATGGTATCGATGAAACCGTCATCTTTTTCTGCAAAAAAACAGCCATGATACAGCTACATCAGTGGAAAAATAAAAAAGTTATAGCTCTCAGAATAAAGCGATGTAAATTTTTTTTTCTATAAAATAGTTTTTATTGCGTAAAAGAGCAAAAAACTATATAAATGTGTAAACTGAGGAACCAGAGGGTAGTCTGCAACACAAATCGAAAAGAAGAGCAGGGAGACATGAGAATCCAGGGTAAGGAACTAAACACGTTCACAAAGGATAGATAGGGATAAATACAGAGAACCAAAAAATAAATGGTCTACGTGAAAAACCTCCTTCAAAACACCCCTCATCAAGACAGGTGAGAGAATTGGTGGCTTTGATGAATTGCTCCCTTTGTGTTTGTTAGACAATTACAATACATTCTTAGCCACAGTATTTAAAGCTGTGTTCAGTAAGAGTTGAACTGTTGAGTTTGATTGGTCTGCATCTATCTTCTTTATTTAAGGGTGACCACTCATGAATTCCCCCAGGCTACAAGTTGAGACTGATGCACGTTAAATTGGTAACTTCGTAATATGGTTTTGAAGAGGGTTTTAGTTGGAACTTTATCCATGACCTTACTCCCCCACCCCACCCCTGAACAAAAAAAGTGAAATTTATTTTTGCAGTAAAAGCAAATAAACTAATATAGCTGTATATAGTATAGCAGTAGAAAAAAAGTCATAAAAGTACAGTACATGTAGCATATCAAACAAAAATTGACGGAGCTACAGAGCAAAAGAAAATCTTAACAACATTCAAAGCACAACATAACAGAAAGCTTTTGATGGACCTCTGGTTACCACCCACTCTTCTGCAACCACTTTAAGGAGCAGCAACACCTATAAGCTGGGTAATATTTCTGCGCTCTTTTGTGAAGAGGAAAAGGGATTTAATGAACAGGAAAACTACAGCATTTAATCTTTGTGGAGCATCCTGCAATTTGTGAGTGCTTTCTAAAGAAAACTGTGTAAATGAAGTATAATTATTTTTAGAATAGAATAGTCTGTTATTAGTTGCATAACTGTCATACGCATACTGTAAAGCTCCCTGCAGGAAAAAATAAAGAACCGTAAAAGTTACCTGGAGAGATTTTGCAAATGAAAGAATAAAAATTGAGACAGTGATGTGAACTTTTGATTTACAGACTTAAATGGCAAATGTTAAGCACAGGCTAGAGGGAAAAAAACACTTATTTTAGGCTAGAGGAGAAGAAAATTACAGGCAATTAAGAACAATTGAAGAGTAGACAATTAAGAAATGTAATTTAACCCATTTGATTTCAGTGATTTCTTTGATAAATTAGAGAGATCAATATGACAGTTGCCAGATCAAATGTGAGAAAACAACACACAATACTGGTTGCCAAAGGCTCAAGCAGACAACTTCATACAACTTTGTTTTTGAAGGCAGTGCATACGCATACCTGCCGACTGTCCAGATTTTGCCAGGAACTGTCACATTTTTTTTTAAGGTTTCAGTCTTCAGTAGAATTATCAGCTCTCAGATATTGTAGAAGAATTAACTGTTTTACTTTCTACATGCAGCAATGATCTTCACCATCACAACATGGAGGATAACAAGAGAAAACTGACACAAGCTAAAACCAAGAGGTCATACAATACAGTTTTAGCGGAACAACTACCAATAACAACAACCTGTAACAGCTACCACAGCACCAACTGCTGCCTGCCCAACACGGTTCCTACATAAGTAACTGTTGTATCCTCCAATAGTTTTCTGATATAATCTCAAAACATTCAAGTTGTCCAGAAAGGGTAACATTTATATCAAGTCCACCCAAAGGAATGCAAGGATTGAGGCATTCCTGTGAAGGTTTTAAACATCCCTATTCCTCCAAAACTAAATTAGCTATGTAGGTTGTTAAGCACCGGTCTCACCTTCAGCTTTGCTCTCCTCCCCTATGTTGTGCTCCACTTCCGAACATACAATTGGCCCAGCATTCATCATTGACATCACCTCCCATGATAAGGCCACATGGACAAAACCTTGTGTCTGAGCATCAAAGCTGTAATGTGTTCTGCTGATATTTATTTACTGTTTGCCACCATCTTGTGTGCTCTGCTGCTATGATCATCTAAGACTCCTGTGATTTTGACAATTTGAACCTACTGCTCATTAAGACTTGTTGACTAACTCATCATTTGTGGTAAGCATTATGAACTGATATTTAGAGACAATTCCCTATTCTTTATTCATCGCTGCAAACTTCTGTGATTTCTACAAACCCACAGATCTGCTGGTTAACCCTTTGCTTAATACCTGATGGTTAATCTGTCATTTGCTGTAAGCATCACAATTCATTATTAGAGGCTGTTCACATTAAGCTATAATCTGTGAATTCTACAACCCACACCAATCCTTTTACTGTATGTTTAGATGGTTAAATGGTCAAACAACTTGTAAAAAGAAGTCTGCCAGCTACAAAATTGCTATTTACGTTCAGATATAGTGGA
Source organism: Ranitomeya variabilis (assembly GCF_051348905.1). Classification (NCBI taxonomy): domain Eukaryota; kingdom Metazoa; phylum Chordata; class Amphibia; order Anura; family Dendrobatidae; genus Ranitomeya; species Ranitomeya variabilis. The sequence continues at coordinate 100,253,473 of NC_135233.1, forward strand.
AATCTGCAGGAAAATAGCACTTTAATCATGTTTGGCAGTTTAAAACTGCATTTGCAAATTCAATGCTGACGTCAGTATGCTGGCTGTTTTAAACAGATAGTACAATGACTCACACACAGAGTTTTATTGATTCATACACACAATCGTTTTAAAAAGCCATCTTTTAGATTACACACAGCCATTGGAGTGTATAGGGATCCGTTAAACATGGATGAAAAACGGAAGACATGCTTTTAATTTCAGTGTTTCATCAATGTTTCATCCATTCTTCACTGATCCATTGTTAAAGAGTCAATGGATAAATAAAAGTTCAGACAGTCTACACCTGCTTCAGGTTTTAAAAACAGATGTGAGAATAAGAAAATGCTAAATGAATGTTAGTCCATGAGCCGGGCCAGATATCGGTACCACCCGGAGTGACTAATTTTCTTTGGTATTTTTAGGTAGATGCATGTCTGTAGTTTATTTTTTGATATGATAGCCCTTACATATACGTAGCTTATTAACCCCTTCAGCCCTAGGCCTATTTGTACCCAAGTGCCTAAGCCAATCTGACCTGTGCCACTTCATGGGCTAATAACTTTGGAACGCTTTCACCTATCCAAGCCATTCTGAGATTGTTTTCTCGTGACATATTGTACTTCACGTCAGTGCTAAATGGGAGTCAATATATTTTACCTTTCTATATAAAAAAATGCTAAATATTCGGAAATTTTGGAAAAATCGGCAATTTTTTAACTTTGAAATTCTCTGCTTTTTACAAAAATACTGATACCCCCCATAATAGTTATTAATTTACACTCCCCACATGTTTACTTCATATTGGCATCATTTTGAAAATGAAACCTTATTGTTTTACGACGTAATAGGGCTTATAGTTTTATGCGCAATTTTTCACATTTACAGCAAAACCCACTTTTCAAAGGACCAAGTCACTTCTGAAGTCACTTTAAGGGGCTTACATAACAGAAACCACCCATAAATTACCCCATTTTGCAAACTACACCCCTCAAGCTGTTCAAAACTCATTTTTAAAAACTGTTAACCCTTTAGGTGTTCCACAGGAATTTTAGCAGAATGAAGGCGAAATTTCAAAATTTCATTTTTTTTCCAGATATTACATTGTAATCCAATTTTACCTGCAACCTAGCAAGGGTTAACGGCAAACCCAAACTTGGTTACCCTAATTCTGCAGTTTATAGAAACACCCCACATGTACTCGTAAACTAAAGTATGGGCACACAGCACAGCTCAACACGGAAGGAGCGCTATGTGGTTTTTGGGTGGCGGATTCACTGGAAGAAATCTAGGGGGCCATGTCACATTTGAAGGCTGCCTGAGGTACCCCCACAGTGGAAACCCCAAAAAGTGACCCTATTTTGGAAACTACACCCCCAAGGAATCTTTTAGGGGGTATAGTGACCACTTTGACCCAACCAGTGTTTCACAGTAGTTGGAAACACTTGGTTGAGAAAATGGAAAAAGTGCATTTTTTACATGAAGGTGTCATTTTAGGCTCATTTTTTTATTTTTAAGAGGTGTACCAGCAAAAAATGCACCCCACTATTTGTTCACCAATCTCTCCCGAACACAACAACACCCGATATGTTGTCGTACACTGCAGTATTGGGGAACGGCAGGCCTCGGAAGTATCTACCCAGGTGTGTTCACAACCCTGGCCTGGGATAACATTGACAGACTTGAGGAGACACTAAGTGGAGCAGGTACATCTCATAGAGTCAATGGCATTGCTGTTCAGTCCAATGTTGCATGCTCTGTGCCGGAGGTACAACAGAGCAGTGAGACTACACAAGCTGGTCTATGAAGCACTTATGAGGCTTGCATGGAAAAACTTCCTTCCATGGCTAGAAGAAAACCATGCAAGGGACCTTCACCATCTGGATGAAACACTGAAGAACATCACAAACTTTCGCATCAGTGTGTCGCAGGGATCCTTCGAAAAGCTCTTGGATAATGAATCTTGCACACTTACCCTGAAGCTCTTTCAAGTTTATCTTGAGACCCTCAGAAATGAACAACTCTCAGCATTCTGGATGTCATACTTGGACATGGTCGAGACCATGCTGGCCCTGGTTCGAGCTTCAAGAGAAGGCAACTGGATGCTTCACCTAGGAGCAATCCGACAGATGATACCATGGTGTTTTGCCTATGACAAGGTCAACTATGCCCGATACCTAACCTATTACTATGCCACAATGTCTCGGCTGCCCATAGAACACCCAGAGGTCCATGAATACTTCATGCAAGGTGGCTTTTCGGTCCAGATCGGTAGCAAGAATCCTTTTGGACGAATTCCTGTGGACCAGACCATTGAAGAGACAATCAACAAAGACACCCAGACACCAGGGGGCACAAAAGGCTTCAGCCTCAAAGTTGGAGCTGTTTCCAGGTTCTACCTGACATCAGAGTACCGCAGTATGTACTTGAGGCAGCTGAGGGCCCTGGTAGGCCAACAATATACTGACTTCAGCCATTCAGACCTACAGGTGTCTAGGATTAGAAGAGATGAAGCCGATGTCCAATCTTTCGTTCAACTGCTGGAGACAGGTTGGGTGAACCCCTTCAACAAAGAGCATAATGGTGAACTTATCAGTTTGTCAACAGCGACTGTAGCACCACCAGATGTAGCCAAAGACCTTCAAGGGGCATACAGTATAGGAGAGGATGCATATCAAACATTCAAGGATGAGCGTTTGGGTACCGATAAGCCAACTACATTGTTTCATGACAAGATGACGAAGAACAAACTTAAAACGTTCTCTAACATCCAAATGAAGACACGCAGACAAGGTCTTGGCAAGGAGGTAATTTTGAAGGCTGACAGAAACCTATTTGGCCAGATGATACTTGTAGCTGAGAACAGAAAGCTACAAATGAGTGATGTCTTGACTCATCCCCTGGGTCCATTGCCATGGGCACTTGCCAATGGTGATGGGTCTATCCGCAAGACCAACAAGGCTGCCCTCGCAAGGGAGTTGGAGAGGAATGCTCGTCCTGCAGAAGTGATCCCCGAGCCCTCTGCAACCATCATTGATGGGATGAGCCTGGTTCAGAAACTGAAGGGAAACAATGCAACATTTGGCCAGCTAGCAGGCACAGCAATGAGTCGCGCTATCCATGAGGGTGCTAAGAGCAAGCGCATTGATATTGTCTTTGACGTCTACAAGGAGACATCCATCAAAGATACAGAAAGAGTCAACAGATATGAAGGCACAGGGATCCATTTCAAGAACATTCAACATGGGCACAACATCCAGCAGTGGAAAAAGCTTCTAAGTAGTTCCTCCAACAAGGCAAGTCTCATAAAGTTTCTGGTAGAAGAATGGAAGGCGAAACACCACAGGGAGAAGCTTGAGGAGAAGGAGCTGTATGTCACATGTGAGCAGCTCTGCTTTAAGATCACCAAAGAACAGTGGGAAGAGGCTGCTGACCTTAAGTCAAATCAAGAAGAAGCAGACACACGCCTCCTTCTCCATGCTCTTCATGCAGCAGAATCTGGTTACAAGTCGGTCATCATCACTTCGGAGGATACTGATGTCATGGTCCTGTGTCTGGGCATGTGCCACAAAATCCCATCCCACCTGTTCCAGAAATGCGGTACACAGAACCGGACAAGATTCCTGGATATCACCACTCTGAGCCGAACATTGGGAGGCAGCGTATGTGATTCATTGATTGGTATGCATGCATTTACAGGCTGTGACACCGTCAGTGCATTCGCTGGCCGTGGGAAGATGACGACACTCAAGCAGTTGAAGATGAACAAGACATACCAGGATGCCTTTCAGGAAGTTGGTCGTTCATGGGAAGTGTCTACCGAACTTTTTGAGAAGTTACAGGAAATCACCTGCCACATGTACCTGCCAACTACCCAAACAACTGAGGTAAACAGGCTCCGTTATCAGCTGTTCTGTGCCAGACGTGGAGTGGTAGAGTCAAGTCAACTCCCTCCTTGCCAGGACTGCCTTTTCATGCATGCACTGCGTGCAAACTACCAGGCTGCGATCTGGAGGAGAAGTCTGCAGAGCCAGCCATGGGTTGCAAACCCAACAGACTGCGGTTGGATGATAGATAACGACGGAAAGCTTGTTGTCAAGTGGATGCAAGGGGCACCAGCACCAGAAGCTATTATACAGCTACTGTCCTGCAAGTGTGTGCGGTCATGTGAACTTCCTCAGTGTACTTGCCTCAGCAATGGCCTGAAGTGCACAGACATGTGCAGATTACAGACATGCCAGAACAAGGGTACTGAAGACGAGCCAGTAGAACAACAGTCAGATTCAGAGTCCGATGTTGAAGATATTATGGAGTAACATATATATATATATATATATATATATATATATATATATATATATATATATATATATATATATATATATATATGCACATGACATGTTCAGTGTGTATTTACATAACTTGGATTAAATTTTGTTACAAATACTACATCTAGTCACTCCGGGTGGTACCGATATCGTCATATTTGGTTCTTGGCTCATGCTAAAATTCCTGTGGAACACCTAAAGGGTTAACAGTTTTTAAAAATGAGTTTTGAACAGCTTGAGGGGTGTAGTTTGCAAAATGGGGTAATTTATGGGTGGTTTCTGTTATGTAAGCCCCTTAAAGTGACTTCAGAAGTGACTTGGTCCTTTGAAAAGTGGGTTTTGCTGTAAATGTGAAAAATTGCGCATAAAACTATAAGCCCTATTACGTCGTAAAACAATAAGGTTTCATTTTCAAAATGATGCCAATATGAAGTAAACATGTGGGGAGTGTAAATTAATAACTATTATGGGGGGTATCAGTATTTTTGTAAAAAGCAGAGAATTTCAAAGTTAAAAAATTGCCGATTTTTCCAAAATTTCCGAATATTTAGCATTTTTTTATATAGAAAGGTAAAATATATTGACTCCCATTTAGCACTGACGTGAAGTACAATATGTCACGAGAAAACAATCTCAGAATGGCTTGGATAGGTGAAAGCGTTCCAAAGTTATTAGCCCATGAAGTGGCACAGGTCAGATTGGCTTAGGCACTTGGGTACAAATAGGCCTAGGGCTGAAGGGGTTAATAAGCTACGTATATGTAAGGGCTATCATATCAAAAAATAAACTACAGACATGCATCTACCTAAAAATACCAAAGAGAATTAGTCACTCCGCTTGGTACCGATATCGTCAAATTTGGTTCTTGGCTCATGGACTATGTAGCCTAAGTGGAAGATTGGCTGCAGGGAGGAAATGAAGTTTGATTATTCCTGCAGTTGCCCGCTTCTAGTCATCATGGTGGTGCAGACAGCTGTATCAGTCACTGTTCACTACTCAGTAAGAGCACTAAAATTGCTGTGAATTTTCTCCCTGTAGCAGCTCTTCCAGAAGCTGAATAGCATTTTTGTATACGATAGGTTCCCTTTAAACTTTTACTGCTTAAAATAAAATCTGTGAATGCACACACATGCACTACCACTCCATTCAAAGTCTATAGGACTAATTTAGGTAGACGTGCATTACACTGCAGGTGCCACTGTTTAACTAGTCAACCAACTTGTTAAACTTTCTCTGCATAAAATGAAATTGGCGCTATGACATAGAATGTACCAACAGTATTACCGCCAGAGAAAAGTGCATATTTAATTTAAAGACAGTGAAGGAGCTGCACATTTAGAACCAAAAACTAAATTTGAGCTGTCCCGTTAGATCAGGTTAACCAAAACTTGAGAGGTAAAAAAGACTTTCCTGATCACACGTGGATCAGTCTACACTGAATGGTAAAGCATCAGGCTTCCTTGGGCCTTCAGAAGCACAGCACAGCAGTTCAATATAATATAAACTCTACTCCATGATGAAATTGTTCCACATAAAGATGGCTCACACCACTGTATTTTCCGTCCGAATGCGATACATCGAATTGCACTCGGACCAATGTTATTCTATGGGGCTAAGCACGTCCGATTAACCTGGGACCAAGGCTTGTCTGAAGAGAAAAGAGCAGCTTGTCCTAGTTTGATATGATTATGGAATTGCACTTGGCCATGCAAATCAACGAGTGTGTGGAAATCATGGGACTGCACTCAGATGATGTCTGAACGCAATCCGATTTTCATGCACTTATACAATGATGAAGATGGAGAAATTTAGTTCTCCATCTTCTCACCGTGTGCTCCGATTATCTCAGAGAATTGAAGCACACTATGCATACATTCTGATCTAATTCTAATCAGAGTTTGTTCAGCGTGTCACTTGCATAATCGACCCAATTCTCTCTTCAGAATTTGGCACAAGCAACTTGCATCGATGAACCCTTCCTGTCAGGTGTCAACAGTTTAGACTGATAAAGAAGTGGTGTCGGGAACGTCCTACTTCCTCTAATACATGTGGGCGGATGTTTGGAAAGTAGGACTTGCCTAAGTTCATACATACATGGCACAGCACTTTCAGCAGGAAAATACACCACACTACAAGAACTGTATAGCAATGGATTTGTTCCAGGAAAAAGACAACATATTTTGTTTCTTATAACTTCAAGAGTATCATCTCTCAGGAGTCGGCAATCTTCAGCACTCCAGCCGCTGTGAAACGTTTACTCCCAGCATGTCCCAACAGTTGAAGGCTGTTGATCCCTGCCATAGACAAGCTTTGGGATCAGGCAAAACACAAGATGTACTTAAAAGTTAGCAAAACATTTAGCAGGACTTTGGTCCAGCGGCCAAGTTGGTAGTCCATGGCTGATGACTGGAGCCATATGAATTTTCCCCTACATATAGGCAGCCCCAGAGCTGCTTCTGATTACTTTGTCTGGCATCATCATTACAGAGCATGCATGCTGTTGTCCCAGGCCTACTAATGATCTTTAGGAGCAGAGCGCTGCCTAGTGTCTTGATTGATCACACTAGGCCTACATCAGAAAAGATGAAAGATCACCTGTCACATATGGGGACCATGTTACATGCATAACACACGAACCCTTGTCTAAGGGTACTTCTAGACTTTCATCGCACTCTTATGCATGATAATACTCTGACTCAAAGATAACACTTCTACCTTAACACGGTACTTTACTCTCTATCTGCAACTTGTATGAGCCAATTTCTTTTGGCTTTAAGACCCCCAGCTCTGACACCCAACTCCCTAGCCCCACTCATCCTCTTCCCCTCAAATTGTTAAATTATGGTCATTCTACTATATGCAATAACCGTCACTGGACTGTTCCTGTATTTTTTTTATTGCATATATAGTCAGGTCCATATATATTTGGACAGAGACAAAATTTTCTAATTTTTGTTATAGACATTACCACAATGAATTCTAAACAAAACAATTAAGATGCAGTTTAAGTTCAGACTTTCAGCTTTCATTTGAGGGTATCCACATTAAAATTGGATGAAGGGTTTAGGAGTTTCAGCTCCTTAACATGTGCCACCCTGTTTTTAAAGGGAACAAAAGTAATTGGACAGATTCAATAATTTTAAATAAAATGTTTATTTTTAGTACTTGGTTGAAAACCCTTTGTTGGCAATGACTGCCTGAAGTCTTGAACTCATGGACATCACCAGATGCTGTGTTTCCTCCTTTTTGATGGTCTGCCAGGCCTTCACTGCAGTGGTTATCAGTTGCTGTTTGTTTGTGGGCCTTTCTCTCTGAAGTTTAGTCTTTAACAAGTGAAATGCATGCTCAGTTGGGTTGAGATCAGGTGACTGACATGGCCATTCAAGAATATTCCACTTCTTTGCTTTAATAAACTCCTGGGTTGCTTTGGCTTTATGTTTTGGGTCATTGTCCATCTGTAGTATGAAATGATGACCAATCAGTTGGGCTGCATTTGGCTGGATCTGAGCACACAGTATGTCTCTGAATACCTCAGAATTCATTCGGCTGCTTCTGTCCCGTGTCACATCATCAATAAACACTAGTGACCCAGTGCCACTGGCAACCATGCATGCCCAAGCCATCACACTGCCTCTACCGTGTTTTACAGATGATGTGGTATGCTTTGGATCATGAGCTGTACCACGCCTTCACCATACTTTTCTGTTTCCATCATTCTGGTAGAGGTTGATCTTGGTTTCATCTGTCCAAAGAATGTTCTTCCAGAACTGTGCTGGCTTTTTTAGATGTTTTTTAGCAAAGTCCAGTCTAGCCTTTTTATTCTTGATGCTTATGAGTGGCTTGCACTGTGCAGTGAACCATCTGTATTTAATTTCATGCAGTCTTCTCTTTATGGTAGATTTGGATATTGATACGCCTACCTCCTGGAGAGTGTTGTTCACTTGGTTGGCTGTTGTGAAGGGGTTTCTCTTCACCATGGAGATTATTCTGCGATCATCCACCACTGTTGTCTTCCGTGGGTGCCCAGGTCTTTTTGCATTGATGAGTTCACCAGTGTTTTCTTTCTTTCTCAGGACGATGAGACTTTGCCACTCCTAATATTGTAGCAATTTCTCGGATGTTTTTTTTCTGTTTTCGCAGCTTAAGGATGGCTTGTTTCACCTGCATGGAGAGCTCCTTTAACAGCAAGTTTACTTCACAGCAAAACCTTCCAAATGCAAGCACCACACCTCAAATCAACTACAGGCCTTTTATCTGCTTAATTGAGAATGACATAACGAAGGGATTGCCCACACCTGTCCATGAAATAATCTTGGAGTTAATTGTCCAATTACTTTTGGTCCCTTTAAAAACGGTGGCACATATTAAGGAGCTGAAACTCTTAAACCCTTCATCCAATTTTAATGTGGATACCATTAAATGAAAGCTGAAAGTCTGAACTTCAACTGCATCTGAATTTTGTTTAAAATTCATTGTAGTAATGTCTATAACCAACATTAGAAAAATGTTGTCTCTGTCCAAATATATATGGACCTAACTGTACCTATAATCTCTTTTAAACGGAATCAGTCACTACATTTGACCTATTTAAACTATTAATATGGGCTTGTGTCTCTTATCAGCTGTGTTGTTTCTGAGAAATCATCTTTTATCACTTTATATAAGTGACCTCTTCCACGCTCCGGGGCAGATGGTGCATGGAGAAAACTCTGCCCCAGAGCTTATTTTAAATATAACGGAGCGATACCAGCATGATGTGACATGGTTACCACTGTGATGTGCAGGGCTGTGGAGTCGGTACGCCAAACCTCCGACTTTGACTCCTCAATTTCCATGACAATGACTCCACGACTCCGACTCCTTAATACATGGCTCATGTTTAAGGCTGGTTTCACATTTGCGTTTTTTGCCGCTGCGTTTTAGCGCAAAAAAGCATGCGTTTTTTTCCCCTATATTTAACATTAAAAACACATGCGTTTTTTTGTATGCATTTTGCCACGTTTGACGACGCATGCGTCGTTTCTATGCTTGCGTTTTGTTGCGGAAATGCAACATGTAGTAATTTCTAGAGGCGTTTTTTTGCCGCCAAAAAACGCATGTGTTTTTTTGCGGCAAAAAAACGTATTGCTGTCTATGTAAACGCATGTGTTTTTAAGAACATGCGTTTGGTTGCGTTTTTAAACGCATTCGTTTCAATAGAAAAAAACAAGAATACACACTGATAAGCCACCCCCCACCGTCAAGGTGATAAAGGGATCCAAACCCTAACCCTACCCCTAACCCTAGGGATCCTAACCCTAACCCTAGGGATGAGCGAAACAGATCGGCCAATTTCAAAAGTCGCCGACTTTTGGTAAAGTCGAGTTTCGTGAAACCCGACCCGATCTCACTGTGGGATCGGGTCGGCGATCTTCGCTCCAAAGTCGGGTTTCGTTATATATATATATATATATATATATATATATATATGTCATTGAGACACATACAGCAGTGATGTCAAACTGCATTCCTCGAGGGCCGCCAACAGGTCATGTTTTCAGGATTTCCTTGTATTGCACAGGTGATAATTTAATCACCTGCACAGAATGATTCCAGCACCTTGTGGAATGCTAAGGAAATCCTGAAAACATGACCTGTTGGCGGCCCTCGAGGAATGCAGTTTGACACCTCTGACATACAGTTATATGAAAAAGTTTGGGCACCCCTATTAATCTTAAGCTTAATGCTTTATAAAAAAAAATTTTTTGCAACAGCTATTTCAGTTTCATATATCTAATAACTGTTGGACACCGTAATGTTTCTGCCTTGAAATGAGGTTTATTGTACCAACAGAAAATGTGCAATCTGCATTCAAACAAAATTTGACAGGTGCATAAGTATGGGCACCCTTATCATTTTCTTGTTTTAAATACTCCTACCTACTTTTTACTGACTTACTAAAGCACTTTTTTTGGTTTTGTAACCTCATTGAGCTTTGAACTTCATAGCCAGGTGTATGCAATCATGAGAAAAGCTACTTAAAGTGGCCACTTGCAAGTTGTTCTCCTGTTTGAATCTCCTCTGAAGAGTGGCATCATGGGCTCCTCAAAACAACTGTCAAATGATCTGAAAACAAAGATTATTCAACATAGTTGTTCAGGGGAAGGATACAAAAAGCTGTCTCAGAGATTTAACCTGTCAATTTCCACTGTGAGGAACATAGTAAGGAAATGGAAGAACACAGGTACAGTTCTTGTTAAGGCCAGAAGTGGCAGGCGAAGAAAAACATCAGAAAGGCAGAGGAGAAGAATGGTGAAATCAGTCAAGAACAATCCTCAGACCACCTCCAGAGAGCTGCAGCATCAACTTACTGCAGATGGTGTCACTGTGCATCGGTCAACTATACAACGCACTGTGTTTTTTTGCCGCCATGCATAACGCCTTTTTGTATGACCAAACGACTCAATCTTGGTTTCATCAGTCCACAGGACCTTCTTCCAAAAGAAATTGGCTTCTCCAAATGTGCTTTTGCAAACCTCAGCCGACTCTGTTTGTGGCGTGCTTGCAGAAACGGCTTCTTTCGCATCACTCTCCCATACAGCTTCTCCTTGTGCAAAGTGCGTTGTATAGTTGACCGATGCACAGTGACACCATCTGCAGCAAGTTGATGCTGCAGCTCTCTGGAGGCGGTCTGAGGATTGTCCTTGACTGATCTCACCATTCTTCTTCTCTGCCTTTCTGATGTTTTTCTTGGCCTGCCACTTCTGGCCTTAACAAGAACTGTACCTGTGTTCTTCCATTTCCTTACTATGTTCCACACAGTGGAAATTGACAGGTTAAATCTCCGAGACAGCTTTTTGTATCCTTCCCCTGAACAACTATGTTGAATAATCTTTGTTTTCAGATCATTTGCACGCGTTTACATGCGTTTTTTTCACCACCTGCGTTTGCGTTTTAAACGCTGCATTTTTAAACGCAAATGTGAAACTAGCCTAAGTGATAAATAAACTGTAGTTAAATGGTAACATCAGGCTTTTAACCATTATTATGATACAATAATCAAGCCATTTAGATAGAACATAAAATATATTTATTGGAATACAACTATAGAACAAAAAACTTTTGCATATTTACAAATTATACACTATGCAGCAAGTGGGAAAAAAGTTTTCAACAAAAACGTACTGAACAGCATTTGTGCAGTCTATGAATTTGTTCTGAGAAATAGTATCGCCTCCATCAGATCCTCCTTCATAGATGACCTCAAATCTGACCTAATTATTTTAAGGCTAGAGAACAATCTCTCTACACTAACTTGGGTTGGGGCAAAGCAGTAACCACATGGGCAACATCTCTAACAATTTCAGGGTATAAAGGAATTGCCTTGCGTTAGGGCTGGCGGAACGCACCGAGTAAATATTACGATAGTAAAGGTGCGTTCGCAGCCCGGGGTCCACCGTGCAGGAGTGGAACCTGCTGCTAGGTAATGGCAGCACTATATGGCGATACTACACCAGAATAGACACGGGTTCCGTCACCCGGTCTGTACAGAAGGGAACTCTGCCGCTTCAGAGTCGCAGGGAATCAAGGAAACGCTGTGCCCTGCTAGCTGTCACAGGGAGCAGCAAATGAATGCTAGTGGGACCCCTGCAATTCACCCCCACTATGCTGGTGCTTGATCCCGCTCTGACCCTCGGTGGCTTTTGAGCCCGCGCCTGAGGATGCCCTGAGTCAGATGCAGGGATCGAGTGGGAGTTCCCACCCTACACTGACCGATTGTCAGGAGTAATTGAAGATAGCCGCAGAGTGCATACAGCACCGCACTGGTGGTCACTGCTAGTTAGACGCAGTACAGATCATGCTCTTGTGTATAGATTAGCCCTGTCAGGCGCTAGTTAACTCCAACATTCGCGAGCATTCAACATCACTAGGAATGGGAATGATTAACCACTTCCTGACCTGTGACACAGCATATGTGTCATGAAAGTTGGTGCCAATCTGACCTGTGACGCATATGCTGTGTCACAGAATGATCACGTCCCTGAAGGTTGGGTGAAAGGGTTAACTGTAATTTTACCTGACCTACAGGAACAGGGGGAGTGGTACTTCAGCCCAAGGGGGTTGCTTCGCCCCCCGTGGCTACGATCGCTGTGATCGGCTGTTGAAAGTGAATCAGTCAATCAGAGCAATCGTTATATTTCACCAATAAAAATTGGTGAAATATTACAATCCAGCCATGGCCAATGCTGCAATATCATCGGCCATGGCTGGAAACTCTGATCTACCCCGCCACCGATCTCCTCCCCAGTCCACCGTCCTGTCCTGTGCTCCACTCCCCTCCGTCCTCCTGTCCGCTCCCCATGCGCCGATCCCACCCCCGTGCTCAGAACCCAACCCCCACATACTCCGGTGTCCCTCCCAGTGTCCGTCCGTCTTCTCCATGGGCGCCACCATCTTCCAAAATGGCGGGCGCATGCGCAGTGTGCCCGCCGAATCTGCTGGCCAGCAGATTCATGCCAGGTACATTTTGATCACTGTGATAAAACCTATCACAGTGATCAAAATAAAAAAATAGTAAATGAACCCCTTTATCACCCCCTAGGTAGGGACACTAATAAACTAAAGAAGATATATTTACTTTTATTTTTCCACTAGGGTTAGGGTTAGAACTATGGTAAGAACTAGGGTTAGGGTTAGAACTAGGGTTAGAATTAGGGTTAGAATTAGGGTTAGAACTAGGGTTAGAAATAGGGTTACAACTAGGGTTAGGGTTAGAACTAGGGTTAGAGTTAGAACTAGGGTTAGAATTAGAGTTAGAACTAGGGTTAGGGTTAGAACTAAGGTTAGAACTAGGGTTAGAATTAGGCTATGTGCACATGGTGCGGATTTGGCTGCGGATTCGTAGCAGTTTTCCATCACGTTTACAGTACCATGTACTATGGAAAACCAAATCCGCTGTGCCCATGGTGCGGAAAATACCGCGCGGAAACGCTGCGTTGTATTTTCCGCAGCATGTCATGTTTACACCTGTTCTTCAATAAGAATCCCCAGGTGAAGTCCACAGGTAAAACGCAGTGCCCTTTACCTGCAGATTTTTCAAAAACGGTGCGGAAAAATCCTCACACGAATCCGCAACGTGGGCACATAGCCTTACGGTTGGAATTAGAGTTAGGGTTGGAATTAGGGTTAGGGTTGGAAATGAGGTTAAGATTAGTCTTGTGGTTAGGGTTGGGATTAGGGGTGTGTTGGGGTTAGGGTTGGAATTAGGATTGGGTTTAGGGGTGTGTTGGGGTTAGGGTTGTGTATAGGGATGTGTTGGGGTTAGGGTTGGAATTAGGATTGGGTTTAGGGGTGTGTTGGGGTTAGGGTTGTGTATAGGGATGTGTTGGGGTTAGGGTTGTGATTAGGGTTATGGCTAGAGTTGGGATTAGGGGTGTGTTGGGGTTAGTGTTGAAGTTAGAATTGAGGGGTTTCCACTGTTTAGGCACATCAGGGGTCTCCAAACGCGACATGGCGCCACCATTGATTCCAGCCAATCTTGTGTTCAAAAAGTCAATGGTGCTCCCTGCCTTCCGAGCCCCGATGTGCGCCCAAACAGTGGTTTACCCAAACATATGGGGTATCGGCGTACTCAGGAAAAATTGCACAACTTTGGAGGTCTAATTTCTCCTGTTACCCTTGAGAAAATAAAAAATGGGGGCTAAAAAACTATTTTTGTGGGAAAAAAATGATTTTTTATCTTCACGGCTCTGCGTTATAAACTTCTGTAAAACACTTGGGGGTTCAAAGTGCTAGATAAGTTCCTTGGTGGGTCTAGTTTCCAAAATGAGGTCACTTGTGGGGGGGGGTTCTATTGTTTATGCATATAAGGGGCTCTGCAAACGTAACATGACGCCCGCAGACCATTCTAACAAAGTCTGCATGCCAAAACTTTTTTTTTTTTCACAAAAAATTTCTTTTAGCCTCAATTTTTTCATTTTCACATGGGAAACAGGATAAAATGGATCCTAAAATGTGTTGGGCAATTTCTCCTGAGTACATCGATACCTCAGATGTGGGGGTAAACCACTGTTTGTGCACACGGCAAGGCTCGGAAGGGAAAGAGCACCTTGAGGGGTTTTGAGCACCTTGAGGGGTGCAGTTTTTAGAATAGTGTCACTTTTGGGCATTTTCAGCCATATAGACCCCTCAAGCTAACTTCAAATGTGAGGTGGTCCCTAAAAAAAATGGTTTTGTAAATTTTGTTGTAAAAATGAGAAATCGCTGGTCAGATTTTAACCCTTTTAACTTCCTAGCAAAAAAAATTTTGTTTCCAAAATTGTGCTGATGTAGAGATGTGGGTAATATTATTTATTAACTATTTTGTGCCACATAACTCTCTTGTTTAACAGAATAAAAATTAAAAATTTGAAAATTGCGAAATTTTCTAAATTTTTGCCAAATTTCCATTTTTTTCACAAATAAACACAAAAATTATCGACCTAAATTTACCACTAACATGAAGCCCAAAATGTGACGAAAAAACAGTCTCAGAAAAGCTAGGATCCGTTGAAGCGTTCCTGAGTTATTACCTCATAAAGGGACACTGGTCAGAATTGCAAAAAATGGCCAGGTCATTAAGGTCAAAATAGGCTGGGTCATGAAGGGGTTAAAGGGAACCTGTCACCCCCAAAATCGAAGGTGAGCTAAGCTCACTGGCATCAGGGGCTTACCTACAGCATTCTGGAATGCTGTAGATAAGCCCCCAATGTATCCTGAAAGATGAGAAAAAGAGGTAGTTCCCGCTGCGGTCCGGTCCAATGGGTGTCGCGGTCCGATGCAGCGCCTTTCATCTTCTTACAATGACGTCCTCTTCTTGTCTTCATGCTGCAGCTCCGGCGCACTTTGTCTGCCCTGTTGAGGGCAAAGTACTGTAGTGTGCAGGCACCGCGAAAGGTCAGAGAGGCCTGGCGCCTGAGCACTGCAGTACTTTGCTCTGCCCTCAACAGGGCAGACAAAGTACGCCTGTGTCGGAGCCGCACCGTGAAGACAAGAAGAGGACGTCATCGTAAGAAGATGGGAGGCCCCGGACCGGACCGCGACGCCCATTGGATCAGACCGCCCACCCAGGTGAGTGTTTTGTTATGGTTCAAAGAATTGTGATGAATAATAAAATCAATCAATATCTCTATCATATGTATTAATTAATTGGAGTGTTGAAATCATTATAAAAATATATCAGTGATTATATTCTTTTTCTCATCTTTCAGGTTACATCGGGGGCTTATCTACAGCATTCCAGAATGCTGTAGATAAGCCCCTGATGCCAATGAGCTTAGCTCACCTTCGATTTTGGGGGTGACAGGTTCCCTTTAAGGTTAAAATTGGCTCGGTCACTAAGGGGTTATTGACATGCTATGATCTTTGTTGTTTATGTGTTTGTACTAAAATACAATATAAAGAATTAAAAAAAAACAAGAGATTACAGAAATTGCAGCAAGCAGGAGGAAGATTGCAAGATGGTGGACGGCAGCCACAGACTACTAGTGTAAAAATTAAAGTCCAATAATGAGGCTAAGCAACAAAAAAAGGAAAAATAAATATACCTATAATTACATAAAGATGCTTCTCACAAAATTAGAATATCATCAAAAAGTTAATTTAAGTTCTTCAATACAAAAAGCAAAACTCATATTATATAGAGCCAATACAAACAGAGTGATCTATTTCAAGTGTTTATTTTTCGTTAATGTTGATGATTATGGCTTACAACCAATGAAAACCCAAGTCATCATCTCAGTAAATTAGAATAATTAACAAAAAACCCCCGCAAAGGCTTCCTAAAAGTTTAAAAAGGTCCCTTAGTCTATTTCAGTAGGCTCCACAATCATGGGGAAGACTGCTGACTAGAGATGAGCGAATATGTTCAGAAAACGATTGCCAAATATAAAATAAGCACGACTATGGTACATTCGGATTCCTGATCGGTAACACGAGCAATCAGTGACAGGTTAGAATAGGATAGATGCAGTTGAGCTCAAAAGTTTAAATACTCCGGCAGAATTTTTGCTTTTTTGGCCTTTTTTTTTTTTTTAGAGAATATGAATGATAACACCAAAACTTTTTCTCCACTCATAATGACAACCCAAAACATCCAAATGACCTCAATCAAAAGTTCATATACCCCATTTATTAATAATGTGTATTGCCCACTCTAACATTAATGACAGCTTGAAGTCTTTAGTGGTAGTTGTGGTTGAGATTCTTTATTTTCTCAGATGGTAAAGCTGGCCACTCTTCTTGGTAAAAAGCCTCCTGTTCCTTTAAATTCCTGGGTGGTCTAGCATGAACTGTGCGCTTGAGATCTCCCAAGAGTGGCTCAATTGAGGTCAAGAGACAGAGATGGTCACTCCAGAACCTTCACTTTGTTCTGCTGTAGCTAATGACTGGTTGACATGGCCTTGTGTTTTGGATCGTTGTCATGTTGGAATGTCCAAGTATGTTCCATTCGCAGCTTTTGGGCTGATGATTGCAAATTTCCCGCAAGTATTTTCTGATAACATGCTGCATTCATCTTTCCTTCCATTTTAACCAAGTTTCCTGTGGCTTTGTAGCTAACACATCCCCAAAACATCAGTGATCCACCTCCGTGCTTTATAGCAGGAATGGTGCTCCTTTCATCATAGGCCTTGTTCACCTCTCTCCAAATATAACGTTTATTGTTGTGGCCAAAAAGTTCAATTTTGGCCTCACTCCAAATTACTTTGTTCCATAAGTTTTGAGGCTTGTCTCTGTGCTGTTTTGCGTATTGTAGGAGAGATACTTTGTGGCATTTGCGCAGTAATGGCTTTCTTCTGGCGACTCGACCATGCAGCCCATTTTTCTTCAAGTGCCTCCTTATTTATTGTGCATCTTGAAAAAGCCACACCACTAGTTTTCAGAGAGTCCAGTAATTCAGCTGATGTTATTTGTGGGTTTTTCTTTGCATCCAAAACAATTTTCCCGGAAGTTGTGGATGAAATTTTTGTTGGGCTACCTGACCGTGGTTTTGTTTTTAGAGCCCCTGATTTTCCATTTGTTAATCACTTTGAACGCTGCTGACTGGCATTATCAATTCCTTGGGATATCTATTTGTATCCCTTTCCTGTTTTATACAGTTCAACTACATTTTCCCGTAGATCCGTTGACAATTCTTCTCCTTTCCCCATGACTCACAATCCAAACGTCAGTGGCTGGATGAAAGAAGCAATAGTCTGTCTGGATCCCAGAAACTCGCTCAGCTTTTATGCACACATGGATAACAAGCAAACAGGTCACAGGTGAGGATGTTACCTTTAGTAGCCATTCAACCCCATTTGTGTCAACTTCTGTGCATGTTATCAGGCCAAAATCCCCAGGGTATGTGAATTTTTGATCAGGGTCATTTGGATGTTTTGGGTTGTCATTATGATTTAAAAAGAGAAAACACAGTAGCTTGACAATAAGTGGCTTCACCCAACCTCTAACCATGAGTGGAGAAAAAGTTTTGGTGTTATCATTCATATTCCTTGAAAAAAGGCCATGATAGCAAAAATTCTGCCAGGGTATGTAAACTTTTGAGCACAACTGTATATACACATAGAACACATATACTGTATATATTTATATATAGATGTCAGTGACAGATGGATAGATGAAAAGCCAGCAATTCATCTGTCGCGTAGAGTAAAATCACAGCAGGAGCCGACAGGATAGAAGACATCAATTACATACAGTAAATACAAATAGGATATATAGATGTCAGTGACAAATACAACTAGTGCAGTGTGTGCATATTACTGCACATGTATTTAATTAATAAAAGATGAATTTTCAGAAAAAATTGATGTGGGATCCTGTGCAATTTTTGCACCCAGCAGCGGGAAAGTCGATGTTTATAGTCTGGGAAGTGGGTAATACTCATGGAGCTTCCCAGGCTATTAATATCAGCTCACAGCTGTATAATTAGCCATTATTGGCTATTAAAATGGGCGACCCCCAAAAAATGATGTGGGGTCCCCCTATCTATCTACTATATAATTGTCTAAGGGGTACTTCCGTCTTTCTGTCCTTCTGTCTGCCACTGTTATTCATTGGTCGCGGCCTCTGTCTGTCATGGAATCCAAGTCGCTGATTGGTCTCGCCAGCTGCCTGTCATGGCTGCCGTGACCAATCAGCGACGGCCACAGTCCGATTACTCCCTCCCTAATCCCCTGCAGTCAGTGCCCGGCGCCCGCTCCATACTCCCCGCAGTCACCGCTCACACAGGGTTAATGCCAGCAGTAACGGACCGCGTTATGCCGCGGGTAACTCACTCCGTTACCGCCGCTATTAACCCTGTGACCAAGTTTTTACTATTGATGCTGCCTATGCAGCGTCAATAGTAAAAACATCTAATGTTAAAAATAACAAAAAAAAAAAAAAATCATTATATACTCACCTATGCCGCCTTTCCAGCTCCTCGCGACGCTCCGGTGACCGCTCCATGCAAGCGTCATGTTCTGGTGGCAAGGATATTCCATGACGAGAAGGACCTTCCATGACGTCACGGTCATGTGACCGCAACGTCATCACAGGTCCTGCGCGCCTGCGCGAGAAGGACTTGCCATGACGTCACGGTCATGTGACCGCGACGTCATCACACCCTGGGACCGGAAGCTGCCGCCTGCACCACACAGTGAGTATATGGTTTTTTTTTAACCTGTGACATACGTGGCTGGGCAATATACTACGTAGCTGGGCAATATACTACGTGACTGGCCAATATAGTACGTGGCTGGGCAATATACTATGTGGCTCTGTGCTGTATACTACTTCACTGGGCAATATACTACGTGGCTCTGTGCTGTATACTTCGTCGCTGTGCAATACACTACGTGGCTCTGTGCTGTATACTACGTGGCTCTGTGCTGTATACTACGTCACTGGGCAATATACTACGTAACTGGGCAATATACTACATCACTGGGCAATATACTAGGTGGCTGGTGTTGTGAAATTCGCTCTTGGGCTCCCTCCGGTGGTTGTAAGTGGCAGTTTTGTGAGTTCTGCTCTTGGGCTCCCTCCGGTGGATTTAAGTGGAACTGCTGCTCCTTGGATTTAGCAGTCAGCAGCTGCTTCCACTGATCGTCTATTCTGGCTCGGCTATTTATCCTGGCTCTATCCTTCAGCTAGTGCCAGTTGTCAATGGTTCCTGCTTGGATTCACATCTCTCTTGGATTTCCCTGATGTTCTGACCAGTTCAGCAAAGTTAAGTCCTTGCTTTGTTCTTTGCAGTCCACATTTTGTGGACTTTATCGTTCAGCACTTTCTATGTTTTTTCTAGTCCAGGTTGTCAGTATGGATTTATTCAGTTAAGCTGGAAGCTCTGGGAAGCAGATTTACCCTCCACACCTTTAGTCAGGTGTGGAGATTTTTGTAAACTCTGTGGTGGATTTTTCTAGTTTTTAATACTGACCGCACAGTATTCTGTCCTATTCTATCTATCTAGCTAGAGTGGCCTCCTTTGCTTCATCCTGGTTTCATTCTGCGTATGTCATTTCCCTCTCCACTCACAGTCAATATTTGTGGGGGGCTGTCTTCCTTTGGGGATTTTCTCTGAGGCAAGATAGCTTTCCTGTTTCTATCTTTAGGGGTAGTTAGTCCTCCAGCTGTGATGAGGTGTCTAGGGAGTGACAGGAACATCCCACGGCTACTTCTAGTGTTGTGTTAAGCTCAGGAACTGCGGTCAGTACAGGTACCACCTCCTCCAGAGCACGTCCCATGTTGCTCCTAAACCACCAGTTCATATCAGTACAACTGGCCACAAATGAATTAGATGCATCTCAAAAGAAGGAAAAAAATGTCCTGAGTCATTTTTTTTTCTGCAGTCTGTTTTGTCTTTTTTTTCCTCTTAATCTCTGGGTGGTTCAGGATTTTGGCGCTGGCATGGATGTTCAGGATTTGTTTTCTCGTGTGGATCAACTTGCTACAAGAGTACAGAGTATCCAAGATTATGTTGTCCAGACTCCGGCTTTAGAGCCTAAAATTCCTACTCCTGATTTGTTTTTTGGGGATAGATCCAAGTTATTGAACTTTAAAAATAACTGCAAATTGTTTTTTGCTTTGAAACCCCGTTCCTCTGGTGATCTCATTCAGCAGGTTAAAATTGTCATCTCTGCTGCGTGGTGACCCTCAGGAATGGGCATTCTCCCTTGAATCAGGGGATCCGGCATTGCTGAATGTAGACGCATTTTTTCAAGCGCTCGGATTATTGTATGACGAACCTAATTCTGTGGATCGTGCAGAAAAAACCCTGTTGGCCCTGTGTCAGGGTCAGGAAGCGGCAGAATTATACTGCAGAAATTCAGAAAATGGTCTGTGCTCTCTAAATGGAATGAGGATGCTCTGGCAGCAATTTTCAGAAAGGGTCTTTCTGAAGCC
Organism: Ranitomeya variabilis; assembly: GCF_051348905.1. Classification (NCBI taxonomy): domain Eukaryota; kingdom Metazoa; phylum Chordata; class Amphibia; order Anura; family Dendrobatidae; genus Ranitomeya; species Ranitomeya variabilis. The sequence continues at coordinate 100,274,217 of NC_135233.1, forward strand.
CTTAAAGATGTTATGGTGGGGTTCCCCACGCCGGCTGGTTTGAGCAAATCTATGTCTCTAGCCATTCAGATTGATCGGCGTCTGCGCAAGCGCAAAGTTGTGCACCATATGGCGGTATCCTCTGAGCAGAGTCCTGAGCCTATGCAATGTGATAGGATTTTGACTAGAGCAGAACGGCAGGGATTCAGACGTCAGAATAGGCTGTGTTTTTACTGTGGTGATTCTGCTCATGTTATTTCTGATTGCCCTAAGCGTACTAAGAGGGTCGCTAGGTCTGTTACTATCAGTACTGTACAGCCTAAATTTCTCTTATCTGTGACCCTGATTTGCTCATTATCGTCCTTTTCTGTCATGGCATTTGTGGATTCAGGCGCTGCCCTGAACTTAATGGACTTGGAATTCGCCAGGCGCTGTGGTTTTTCCTTGCAGCCTTTGCAGAGCCCTATTCCTTTGAGGGGGATTGATGCTACACCATTGGCCAAGAATAAACCTCAGTATTGGACTCAGCTGACGAAGTGCATGGTTCCAGCACATCAGGAAGATTGCCGTTTTCTGGTGTTGCATAACTTGCATGATGTTGTTGTACTGGGTTTTCCATGGTTACAGGAACATAATCTGGTGCTGGATTGGAAATCTAGGTCTGTGACTAGTTGGGGTTGTCAAGGGGTACATTGTGACGTTCCTTTGATGTCAATTTCCTCTTCCCCCTCTTCTGAAGTCCCTGAGTTTTTGTCGGATTTCCAGGATGTATTTGATGAGCCCAAGTCCAGTTCCCTTCCTCCACATAGGGACTGTGATTGTGCTATTAACTTGATTCCTGGCTGCAAGTTCCCTAAGGGCCGACTTTTCAATCTGTCTGTGCCAGAGCATGCCGCCATGTGGAGTTATGTCAAGGAGTCTTTGGAGAAGGGGCATATTCGGCCGTCCTCGTCACCATTGGGAGCGGGATTCTTTTTGTTGCCAAGAAGGATGGCTCCTTGAGACCCTGTATTGATTATCGCCTTCTTAATAAGAACACGGTCAAATTCCAATACCCTTTACCTTTGCTTTCTGATTTGTTTGCTCGGATTAAGGGGGCTAGTTGGTTTACTAAGATTGACCTTCGAGGGGCATATAATCTTGTTCGTATTAAACAGGGTGACGAATGGAAAACTGCATTTAATACGCCCGAAGGCCATTTTGAATACCTTGTGATGCCTTCCGGGCTTTCTAATGCTCCTTCTGTATTTCAGTCCTTCATGCATATTTTCCGCAATTATCTTGATAAATTCATGATTGTGTATTTGGATGATATTTTGATTTTTTCCGATGATTGGGAGTCTCATGTGAAGCAGGTCAGGATGGTATTCCAGATCCTTCGTGATAATGCTTTATTTGTGAAGGGGTCCAAGTGCCCATTTGGAGTTCAGAAGGTCTCTTTTTTGGGTTTTATTTTTTCTCCCTCGTCTATAGAAATGGATCCTGCTAAGGTCCAAGCCATTTATGACTGGATTCAACCCACATCGGTGAAGAGCCTTCAGAAATTTTTGGGCTTTGCTAATTTTTATCGCCGTTTCATTGCCAACTTTTCCAGTGTGGTTAAGACCCTGACCGATTTGACGAAGAAGGGCGCTGATGTTACTAATTGGTCCTCTGCGGCTGTTGAGGCCTTTCAGGAGCTTAAAAGCCGATTTACTTCTGCCCCTGTGTTGCGTCAGCCGGATGTTTCTCTTCCTTTTCAGGTTGAGATTGACGCTCCTGAGATTGGGGCAGGGGTTGTTTTGTCTCAGAGGAATTCTGATGGTTCTTTGATGAAACCGTGTGCTTTTTTTTCCAGAAAGTTTTCACCTGCGGAGCGCAATTATGATGTTGGCAATCGGGAGTTGTTGGCTATGAAGTGGGCATTTGAGGAGTGGCGACATTGGCTTGAGGGAGCCAAGCACCGCGTTGTGGTCTTGACCGATCATAAGAATCTGATTTACCTCGAGTCGGCCAAGCGGCTGAACCCTAGACAGGCTCGATGGTCCCTGTTTTTCTCTCGTTTTGATTTTGTGGTCTCGTATCTTCCGGGATCTAAGAATGTTAAGGCTGATGCCCTCTCTAGGAGTTTTTTGCCTGATTCTCCTGGAGTCCTTGAGCCGGTTGGCATTCTTAAAGAGGGGGTGATTCTTTCTGCCATCTCCCCTGATTTGCGGCGGGTGCTTCAGGAATTTCAGGCTGATAAACCTGACCGCTGTCCAGTGGGGAAGGTGTTTGTTCCTGATAGATGGACTAGTAAGGTAATTTCTGAGGTTCATTGTTCAGTGTTGGGTGGTCATCCTGGGATTTTTGGTACCAGAGATTTGGTTGCTAGGTCCTTTTGGTGGCCTTCCTTGTCGCGGGATGTGCGTTCATTTGTGCAGTCCTGTGGGACTTGTGCCCGGGCCAAGCCTTGCTGTTCCCGCGCTAGTGGGTTGCTTTTGCCGGTCCCTGAGAAGCCCTGGACGCATATTTCCATGGATTTTATTTTGGATCTTCCTGTTTCCCAAAAGATGTCTGTTATCTGGGTGGTTTGTGACCGGTTCTCTAAAATGGTCCATTTGGTACCTTTGCCTAAATTGCCTTCCTCCTCTGATTTGGTTCCATTGTTTTTTCAGCATGTGGTTCGTTTGCATGGCATTCCGGAGAATATTGTGTCTGACAGAGGTTCCCAGTTTGTTTCTAGGTTTTGGCGGGCCTTTTGTGCTAGGATGGGCATTGATTTGTCTTTTTCTTCGGCGTTCCATCCTCAGACAAATGGCCAAACTGAGCGAACTAATCAGACCTTGGAAACCTATTTGAGATGTTTTGTGTCTGCTGATCAGGATGATTGGGTGGCTTTCTTGCCGTTGGCCGAGTTTGCCCTTAATAATCGGGCTAGTTCGGCTACTTTGGTTTCGCCTTTTTGTAATTTTGGTTTTCATCCTCGTTTTTCTTCGGGGCAGGTTGAGCCTTCTGATTGTCCTGGTGTTGATTCTGTGGTGGACAGGTTGCAGCAGATTTGGACTCATGTGGTAGACAATTTGACGTCTCAGGAAAAGGCTCAACGTTTTGCTAACCGCCGTCGATGTGTTGGTCCCCAGCTTCGGGTGGGGGATTTAGTCTGGTTATCTTCTCGTCATGTTCCTATGAAGGTTTCTTCCCCTAAGTTCAAACCTCGGTTTATTGGTAGTTATAAGATTTCTGAGATTATCAATCCGGTATCTTTTCGTTTGGCCCTTCCAGCCTCTTTTGCCATCCATAATGTTTTCCATAGATCTTTGTTGCGGAGATATGTGGTGCCCGTTGTTCCCTCTGTGGATCCTCCTGCCCCGGTGTTGGTTGATGGGGAGTTGGAATATGTGGTGGAGAAAATTTTGGATTCTCGTTTTTCGAGGCAGAGGCTTCAGTATCTTGTCAAGTGGAAGGGTTATGGCCAGGAGGATAATTCTTGGGTTGTTGCCTCCGATGTCCATGCCGCCGATTTGGTTCGTGCCTTTCACTTGGTTCGTCCTGGGGGCTCTGGTGTGGGTTCGGTGACCCCTTCTCAAGGGGGGGTACTGTTGTGAATTCCGCTCTTGGGCTCCCTCCGGTGGTTGTAAGTGGCACTTTTGTGAGTTCTGCTCTTGGGCTCCCTCCGGTGGATTTAAGTGGAACTGCTGCTCCTTGGATTTAGCAGTCAGCAGCTGCTTCCACTGATCGTCTATTCTGGCTCGGCTATTTATCCTGGCTCTATCCTTCAGCTAGTGCCAGTTGTCAATGGTTCCTGCTTGGATTCACATCTCTCTTGGATTTCCCTGATGTTCTGACCAGTTCAGCAAAGTTAAGTCCTTGCTTTGTTCTTTGCAGTCCACATTTTGTGGACTTTATCGTTCAGCACTTTCTATGTTTTTTCTAGTCCAGGTTGTCAGTATGGATTTATTCAGTTAAGCTGGAAGCTCTGGGAAGCAGATTTACCCTCCACACCTTTAGTCAGGTGTGGAGATTTTTGTAAACTCTGTGGTGGATTTTTCTAGTTTTTAATACTGACTGCACAGTATTCTGTCCTATTCTATCTATCTAGCTAGAGTGGCCTCCTTTGCTTCATCCTGGTTTCATTCTGCGTATGTCATTTCCCTCTCCACTCACAGTCAATAATTGTGGGGGCTGTCTTCCTTTGGGGATTTTCTCTGAGGCAAGATAGCTTTCCTGTTTCTATCTTTAGGGGTAGTTAGTCCTCCGGCTGTGATGAGGTGTCTAGGGAGTGACAGGAACATCCCACGGCTACTTCTAGTGTTGTGTTAAGCTCAGGAACTGCGGTCAGTACAGGTACCACCTCCTCCAGAGCACGTCCCATGTTGCTCTTAAACCACCAGTTCATAACAGGCTGGGCAATATACGTCACTGGGCAATATACTACGTAACTGCGCAATATAGAACGTGGCTGGGCAATATACTACGTAGTTGGGCTATATACTACGTGGTTGGGCAATATACTACGTGGGCTGTGCAATATACTACGTGGACATGCATATTCTAGAATACCCGATGCGTTAGAATCGGGCCACCATCTAGTACATATATATATGATTGTCTAAGGTCCACTTCCATCTGTTTGTCTGTCTGAAACAGAAATCCCGCGTCGCTGATTGGTCGCGGCCAGCTGGGCACGACCAATCAGCGGCAGGCACAGTCCGGCTGCAAATTGGCCCCTCCCTACTCCCCTCCAGTCAGTGCCCCCTCCATACTCCCCTCCAGTCAGCGCCCCCTCCATACTCCCCTCCAGTCAGCGCCCACATAGCGCTTTAGCAGTCCGTTAATCGGACTGCATTACACCGCGGCATAACGCGGTGTAACGCAGTTCGCTACCATTAACCCTGTGTGACCAACTTTTTACTATTGATGCTGACTGTAATAATTATAGGGGATAACTCAGGAGACTCTTTGCATGGAACAAGACAACTACAGGACACAGTTTTATAAGTGGTAAAGTCTATATTATCACATGGTGATTAAAACAGGTGCAGAGAGAAACTCAAAGCCACAACACTTGGTGTAAATTGTTGTGATTCGGTTATTTGGCTCCCCCAGTGGTCGCTTGTGGTACTAGTGTCTTGTGAGCTTTTCACCTGTTTCTATCAGGATGTGGGAGTTTCCTATTTAGCCTTGTTCCTCAGTCATTCCAATGCCGGCCATCAATGTAACCAGAGTCTTTCTGTTGCATGTACCTGCTCCCAGTCTGCTGACCAGCTAAGTTGGACATTTCTGTCCTTAGTCTATTTTTGCATGTTTTGTCCAGTTGGCAGTTATGTGATTCTCTGCAGCTGGAAGCTCTTGTGGGCTGAAATTGCCACTCCGGTGCCATGAGTTGGCACATGAGTTTAAGGTAATTTCAGGATGGCTTTTGATAGGGTTTTGTAGCTGACTGCGAAGTCCACTATTGTATCCTTCTGCTATCTAGTTAGTTGGCCTCGCTGTGCTAAATCTGTTTTCATACTACGTTTGTCTTTTCACCTTAACTCACCGTTATTATATGTGGGGGGCTACTATCTCCTGTGGGGAATTTTCCTCTGGAGGCAAGCCAGGACTGTGTTTCATCTATTAGGGGTAGTTAGTCCTCCGGCTGGTGCGAGACGTCTAGCGAAAACGTAGGCACGTTCCCTGGCTACTATTAGTTGTGTGTATAGGTTTAGCATCGCGGTCAGCTCTAGTTTCCATCACCCGAGAGCTTGTCCGTTTTTCTATGTTTCTGATGTTCCCCTGCCATTGGGAACCATAACAGTAAATATTAAAAACGCAGCTTAGCAGTCTATAGGAAACTTCAGAGGAAAAAACAATCAAGCAGAAAGTCTATGAAGCAGTTATTCTTGAGGATACTTGACACAAATAAATCCTTGTCTTAGTCCAAACACAGATAGATAAGCTTATAAGGCAGTTCACATCATATCTTAGCTCAACCAGGGAGGCCTGGTTAATAGTCTCAGGTTTTTGCAGAGCGGAAACAGCTTACATGTCCAGCAAATGAGATGGAAGTAAACACGAGCAGCAGATGAAGGAGGATTACTGGAAACTGGTGTATGCAGCAGGAAATCAGAGCAGAGTAGCAGGATCACCACACAGGTTCACAGGAGCAGGTACATAGCCAGGGAGTAATCAGCGGTCAGGAGCTGGATGCAAGGCAGAATACTCTAGCACAAACTGAAGGCTGGGGTGGAGTTTTATAGCAGGAAGACACAGTGCACATGAAACCAAAGACGCCATCTTGGAAAAGGGCAGTAATGCACAAAAGGTAAAAAATGTTCTGAGTCCTGACATTACTCCCTCCTTAGAAGCGGCCTCAGGATGAACCTGGACCTGGTTTCTCAGGGAATCTCTGATGAAAACGAGAAATCTTCTGTTGGGCATTGATGTTTCCACAGGTTCCAAGAGTCTTCCTCAGGGGGATATCGCTGCCATCTTATGAGATATTGGAGCCGATTCCTACGAATCCTGGAATCAATAATTTCCTCCACCACAAATTGTTCTTGCCCATCAATCACCACAGGCTGCGGAGGTGGCACAACACGTCCCTGGAAGGTATTAGTAGATACATGCTTCAGTAAAGATACATGAAAAACTGGGTGTACCTTCATAGTCCTAGGCAGCTTCAGCTGGCAGGCCACAGAGCTCACATTACCGTTGATCTTGAAAGGGCCAATGAATTTCTGTCTACGTTTTTGTGAAGGAACGTTTAACTTCAGATTCTTAGTTGCTAACCACATGGAATCTCCTACCTTGAACATGGGTGCAGGTTTACAGAATCTATCAGCCGATCTCTTATAACGTTCTTGAGCTGTGGTCAGGGATTCCTTCAGAACCGCCAGATTTTGTCTCATCGCAGTCAGCCTTTCCTCCACTGCTGGAACCGGAGAATTAATTGGAGACCTAGGTAAGATACACGGATGATAAACCAGATTGGCAAAGGTGTAAATTTAGTGGAGGCGCTCTGAGAATTATTATATGAAAATTCGGCTAACGGCAGCAACTCCAACCAATCATCCTGGAGATGGCTGACATAGCATCTTAGATATTGTTCCAGTGTCTGGTTGGTACGCTCAGTTTGACCATTTGTCTGGGGATGGTAAGCTGAAGAGAGACAGACATTACTATTGAGTGCAGAGCAAAACCCCTTCCAGAATCTTGAAGTGAACTGTACTCCACGGTCAGAGATGATCTCATCCGGAACCCCATGCAGCCGAAAGACATTCTGTACAACCAAGTTCACTGTATCTTTAGCTGAGGGGAGGCCGGTGCATGGAACAAAATGAGTAGCTTTAGTCAGGCGATCAACTACCACCATGATTGTATTCATGCCCCCCGATGTAGGCAGCTCCACAATAAAGTCCATTGATATAGACCCCCAAGGGCGGGACAGAACAGGTAATGGTTGTAGAAGACCCGTAGGTGCCACATGAGACCAAAGACGCCATCTTGGAAAAGGGCAAAAAATGTTCAGAGTCCTGACACTGCCTTTGCAGCATCAATAGTAAAAACATGTTAAAAATAATAAAAAAAAAATCATTATATTCTCACCTTCCGGCGTCTGTGGCAGCCTTTCCCGCGACGCTCCGGTCCCAAGAATGCATTGCGGCAATGACCCCAGATGACGTAGCGGTCTCGCGAGACCGCTACATCATCACGGCTTATTGCCGCAAGGCATTACTGGGAACAGAGCGTTGCGAGGAGCATCGCTAAAGGCCTGGGCTGGATCAGGGGGCCGCCGGAAGGTGAGTATATAACTATTTTTTATTTTAATTCCTTTTTTAACAGGGATATGGTTCCCACATTGCTATATACTACGTGGGCTGTGTTATATACTATGTCACTGTGCTATATACTACGTGGCTGTGTTATATACTATGTCGCTGTGCAATATACTACGTGGCTGTGCTATATACAGCGTGGCTGTTATATACGTGGGCTGTTAGAAGCTGCGTGGGCTGTGCTATATACTGCGTGGGCTGTGCTCTATACTACTGTGATAGAAATATATATATCATGTAGATCTCACTTGCATGTATACCCCTCTATAATCAAATATATACTTATATACTCTTATACTCACAGCTAATATATACATTATAATAAATGGTTTAAAATGGTTGACACGAACTAATATAACCCAGACAGATCATATGGGGTTTTCCATCCCTAAAAGCGGAATAGTGTCAGATGTTTGATGACTGCTGATCAAATGTCTCCACTTTGTCCTAGATTCAGAACTCAAGTTTAGTTGCTTAATCCGCTGTCATATGAGCATTAATCACAATATTCCATATATGTTTAGATAACCAATGACAGAAGAGCTAGACAATATGGTAATTAACTAACCACCCCTGACAACCCCTAACCACTCCTTTCTATGTGAAAATATAAAACTATGTATGTACAATAAAGTATCAGTATTGATGGAATGTTGTTCTGTCACAGTTGTGTACAGTCCATTCTTGATGAGCGCTCAAAATACTCAGTCTAATTGGGAGCGGCCACAGCACACACAGGGATAGATTTATCCAACCCTGATATTTCCATAACAAATGGCGCCCAACAGCGAGGCACGGATGAAACGCACGGGATCCTTCTAACCGGAGATACGGAAGTTGTAGCCGTGGCCTTGGCACAGGGGCAGGAGACTGCGCAGCTCCATAAGTAAGGTAAGAAAATGTTATCATCTTACCTGAAAGTCCCCTGTGCCCAGTCCTTGTCTATGCCTCTTGCCAGTCAGGTGTGGTCTGGTCACAAATTCCCAGGTAGTGTAAAAAATCCGTAGCCACGAATCCACCCTGGGAGGTGTCTGCTGTGGACCGTGTATGTGTTTGTGTAAAATCCGAGAGAAGAAGGAAAAAGTGACTTTTGTTTGTGGTTGCTGGGAAACAAACCGCAGGAGGTCAAATCGCTCGATAAGTTATTGCAGGATTCCCGTGCATAGGAGGAACAGGTAGAGTTCCGGGGCAGGTAGTCCCATGTTCCAGGCACGGGTAGTGATAACTTAGAGGGCTACTGCAGATTCCCGTAGCCGGCGGCCAGTCAGGACGACCGGAGCGGAGGGTGGTAGAACCCGGCATATGCGTGCCAGTGCGATTGGCAGTAGTCTGTTCCCAGCGCAACCTGCACGTGTCACAGAATTTAAAAAGGGCATCTCTCGGATTGTCTGTTTCTGTTTGTGTCATGTACTATTGCCGCTTTAAGGGCATATAACTGTAAAAGAAAGTTTTTTGTTTTTTTTTCTCTTCTCTCTTGAACTTCCTCTTTTTCAGCTGCGAAGAGAGATATGCATTGTAAATCACACTGTCACATCTGTTTTTTTTTTTCTTTTTCTTTTGCAGTCTGGCTATGGTGTAGCATATATTTGTGAAGAAGTTAAGTTAAATTGTATCTATCATTTTTTATGTGACATACATGTTTTCAGATATGTGATTGTGATTTTAGTGACATTTGATATTATTGCAATAGCATACGGAATAAAAAGAGGAAGTGTGTCTCTGACTGCATTTGAGCGCAGAGATTCTAAAAGAAAAAAAAGGAGAAGAGAAAAGCCGTTTTCATTTTTAAATTTTTTTTACTCTCTTAAAGGGTCTTTTTCTTTTTGCGGCATTTTAAAATTTTTAATTAAGTTTTCCTCAATCTTCAATCTCTTTACCTTTTTATTTATTTTTGAAAAAAGTTTTTTTTCTTTCCTTTTGTATCAAAATTTTGAGTTTTTGGTTGTGAGCTAAGTTTGTGACGGTTTTTCTTATCGTTTTGGGTTTTTCTTAGAGTTTTATATACTCATTTTTAGAAGTTTTTTTCTTTTTCTTAGTACTGTTTTTTTTCATTTTTGTGTGTTTTTCATTTTTTTTGCTTTTGCCATGGGGAATAAAGTGGCCGAGCAACAGGAAAGTCTTTTTACTTCCTAATGAGAAAACAGCCCCTAGATAGTGGCAGAACACGAAGGTGTTAAGTATGTGAAGATTTTTGGAAGGTATAAAGTACGTGAAATTCATTAGAATGGCAGATTTCAAGCTGCGGAATGGCATGATGTAGAAAGGAAAATAAGGGAAGTTAGCTGATGTTAGATTGCTGAATACTAATACATGGTATGAAGTAGCACAGCAGAGCTTACATCGTTTAGGTGGTACAGAAAGTTATGTGAGCAAACCAGGAAGTGATTTTTGTGGGTATGAGACAGGAGAATCTGCGCAGTCTGCTTTTAGCAGAATCCATGGTATAGGTAGTTATTTTTGCACAGTATGTGGCGCGCCCCGTCTCTCCCTACAGGGAGAAGGCATAATTGCTCCTCTCTATTATTCTTGTTGTTCTCATCTATCCTCTTTTTTTCTCTGTCAGTCTTTTCTCTCCGCATTCTCTCTCTCCTTTCCTCTCCTCTTCCTCCACATTTTTTTCTCTTCTCTCTCTTCCCCTCTCTATCTCTCTCCTCCATACCCTCCATCTTCTCCTCCCTCTTCTCCTCACCCTCTTTCTCCCCTCCTTCTCTCCTCTCTTCTCCTCCCTCTCTCTCCACATTCTCTCTCCCCTCCTACTATTCCTTTGTCTCACTCCTCAACCCCTCCTCCTTCTTCTTCCTCTTTTTTTTTCCCTCTTTGTTGCCGGCTGGGCCAACGCCCAATTCAAATAATATGGTGCTTTCAGCACAAGGTTTCCCTCTATGCCCCTGGCACAAACCAGCCATTGCCAGTTGTGATATCGGGGAAAGAAAGTGAAAATCCCCCTACACACAATGCAGTGGGCAGCCCCCAGACACATCAGGTAGCAGACAGCTCAGCCCTGGGTGCAGAGGGGGGAGGAATGATCAGAACGAGCTCACTGACAGATCCTCCGTTACCTCATTTCACAGTCAACAATATTGTAACCCTTAAGGTTTTACATGAACTTTGATATCACCATGTATTGATAATGTACAGCTTCAGCACCGGTCAGAGCTGCCTACATCCACATTCACACCAACATGAAACTATAAGCCTAATCCATCATAGCTTCAGCAAGGGGGGAGACATCCTCACATAAAAAAGCAACTTCTAAGTCCAAAATCAGTCAGTGTACGACCCCAGTACAAGCTATCACAACTATTCCTCTGATGAAGATGAAGAGGGAACATCTTACATGCTGTCCAGTACTAGGAAAGAAACCCACAGGCACCAAGAATGCAGGGGCAGATAGAGGCACCACCATTACACTATGTGCACTCCACCCCAAGTCAGGTGACAATCTTCCAGACCCAGGGATGTATCCCATGCCATTTTACCGAAGAAAGTAGCAGAAGCAGCAAACATATGCAGCCAGCTGGAATGATCTCTGGGCCATGAATGAAAATAGAAGCAGGTGATGCACTCTGGCCAATCATAAAGGAACAATTCAAATTTCCAGCAGAATTAGATGTACACGCTTGGGAGTCAGGGCCACAGCTAATTGAACAGCTCAGAGATTGGGCCAAAGGCAGATTGGCAGGACAAGCCATGACATGAGCCAAGACAAGACAGAGTCTGTAAAGAAGTTTCATGGCAGAGTAATGCAAGTATTCCAAGACTTGGGCTTCACCATTCAAGACCAGATACACAGGCAAATGTTGGCACAGGTCTTTGTGCATGGACTGAGACAGCCAATCAGGAAACCACTGATAGTGGCTAGGCCTAGGAACAGGCCAATAGCAGTGGACTGACCCAGAAAAAATGTTTTATGTGCACCTAGGAGACTGTTTATTGCTGATTGTGATGCTATAATGGCGGCAGTTTTGGTGACAAAGAGTGCAAAGAAGGAAAAGGGTGCCGTGCTGCTGAGAACGCCAGAAGGGAAGCCAGAGGTGAAGATGCTGCGAAGTGCCGATCAACACACCAGAAGAACCGCTGCAGACTCCAGACAGGAGACACCGACCTCAATAAGGTTAGCAAAGGGGAGAAGCTATGTTGGAGCAGGGGGAAGAAGTGATGGCAGATGCAGCCACAGCCCCTGTAATGCCCCAAGACCTTGGGTTGGATGCAGCCGCCGGTCTCATGGCACCCCCGGGCCTCGCCACGAATGCACCTGCAGGCCCCGTCTTACCACCGCAGCTTCAATCAGCAGGCCGGACCCCGCTGCCGCTGCAGTACCCATCATGTTGTCCACAGTAGCCAAAGGGATTGAGTCCCAACCAGGGGTGCAGAAGACAGCCCCTCTCATGGTGACCACTGACCTGGAAGCCCAACCACCCTACAAAGACAGAAGAAGTGCCAAGTGTTACATCTGTGGCAAGTTTGGTCATTTCCAGAACCAGTGCAAAGCACCCATGCCCCCGAAGAGACTGGACCCATGCAATCCAAGAGTTGGTCCAGAGAAACAGGTCAAGGAGGAAGTGCAGAAAGCAGTGAAGTACCCCGTCCATAGGACAGAGGCAAGCAAGCCAGGCCCGCAAGACACTATGCTCCTGACATGTAAAACTTCATCTGCAAGACCACTACCTCAAATTACCCTTAAAATGGATGGCATTGTCAGATCCAACGTGGTGTAGCCAGAAGTGTGATGACACCTGTGGAACTCACTGATCCCACCTGCCTATCAGAATCCTCTGTGTCTCGCATGGGCATTGATGGTCAAGTCAGACATTCTCAGCTTACAAAGCCACTGAGCGTGTGCACTCAGCCAGGACACTCTATCCTGTCCCAGTTTGTGGTGTAAAGGACCTGCCACTCAACCTGCTGGGAGCGAACCTACTGCAGAAGCTGAAGGCAACCACAGTGTTCCAGGAAGATGGGACAGTGACACTTTCTTCATCCCTGACCCGAGAAGAGTCATGCTGGCGGCCCTACAAGAACATTAAACAATCGATGAGGCCTACCCAAGGAGGTACTGGATGTAGTACCAGAAAGTCTATGGTCTAAGGGACCCCAGCACATGAGAAAACCTCAAGTTGCCCCAGTACGGGTGTCACTCAAGCCATGTACCCCACACCCTCGTAAGGCCCAGGCCAGGCCTAGAGTCAAGCTGCCTCTGACCAACTGAAGGTCTACCTGGAAATAGGAATCATTGCTCCTGCACATCGCCTAGCAATACCCCGCTTTTTCCCGTCAAGAAAAAGACTGTAAAAGGAGAGTCAGCCAAGTTCAGAATGGTATATGACCTGAGAGCTGTGAATGACGCCACAGTGTTTGAAACTACAAATAGGCCGAATCCGCACAATCTGCTCTCAAATGTGTCTGCCACAGCAAAAGTGTTCACAGTGACCGACCTGGCTAATGTTTTCTCCAGTGTTCCCCTTCATCTGGAAGACCAGTTCCTGTTTGCCTTAATGCACCAGGGGGGACACCACACATGGACAGTGATGCCACAGTGGGCCCAGAACAGCCCTTCACAGTTCACCAAAGCAATGTCCACAGTTCTCACCAACTGAGTCACAGAACAAGCAGAAGTAACCCTGCTACAGTACATGGACAATCTACTCCTTTGTGCAATTGACTTTGACACGTGTAAAGCCCATTCCTTGTATCTCCTACTCTACCTGGCGGAGCAGCACAGCAGGATCTCAAAGAACAAAGTCCAGTGGTGTCTGAAGCAAGTTACGTTCCAGAGACACTGTATTGCTCACCAGGCGAAACACCTGACAGATGACCGGAAGACCACAGTGGAGAAGATGGTCCCTCCGAGAACTCCAAAGGTGCTACAGGCCTTCCTTTGTCTAGTTTCGTATTGCAGAGCCTGGATCCCTGATGCTTCCGTCCTAATGCAGCCTCTGTGTGAATACGTCAGCGTGACCCCGTTCCTCCGGACAGATGTGGCCTTCAGTTCGTTCAAGAAGTTAAAAGGCTCTGTAGTCTCAGCGCCAGCACTAGGCCTATCTGACTACAAGAAGCCATTCCGTCTCTACTTGATGAGAAGAGAAGGCCTTGCTACTGGAGTCCTGACACAACTTCAGGGGGGAAAGCAGAGACTTTTGGACTACTTTTCAGCTTGCCTGGATCCAGTTGCAGGGGAAGCCTCTTCCTCCCGCATGAGAGCAGCAGTTGCAGCACACGCCCTCCTGGACAGGACTACTGACATCAGTGGAAAAAACCATTGGAAATCCTGGCTCTGCATGACATCTCAGCAATCCTCAACCAAACTCAGCTAAAACATCTCTCCACCGCCAGGCATCTTCGCCTCCAGTGCTCTCTACTCCTGCCCAACAATGTCACCATCTCCAGATGCACAGTCCTCAACCCGTCCACTCTACTCCCACTCCCAAGGGGGGATACAGATATGGACCCTCAGATAAAAAGTCTGATCAAAATCTGCATGACACCTTCTGCAGGGATCTGAATTTGCTCCGGACGGATGACCATGATTGCTTCAGCATCATGCAACAGGAAACAGCAGGACTACCCAAGGTGGCAGAAGAGCCACTGACCAACCCAGAGTTGATCCTCTATGTGGATGGCTCCAGATTCGCAGATGATGAAGGAATATTTCACACGGGATGTGCAGTGACCAGCAATCAAGAGATCCTGTGGTCCAGAAGTCTGCCGCCCAGTCTGTCAGCCCAGGAAGCAGAACTAATAGCGCTGATGAAGGCCTACCAGATGGCAGAAGACAAGACTGAGAAAATGTATACCGATTCAAGGTACTTGCATGGCATAGCACACGACTTCGGACCCATCTGGGCTGCAAGGGACTTCATCACAGCAAGTGGAACAACCGTGAAGCATCATGGAGCCATTAAGGACCTGCTGAACACACTTCAACTTTCAAAAGTGGTGGCAGTACTAAAAGTCAAAGCGCACGGAAAACTAAACACAGTAGGGGCACGAGGCAACAACATGGCGGATATGGCAGCCAAAGAAGCAGTCAAGGGAATTCAATATGGAAAAGTGGAAGAGGTCGCAGAGCCAGACGGCTACTACATGACGACTAAAGACAAGAAACCTGACCAAATGACGTCCTGTGATCTGCTCAAAAAGCTGCAAGAGCAAGCCCCAAAGGACAAGAAGGAATGCTGGATGCAGAAAAGAGCAGCACATGAAGAAGGAAGGGTATACTAAATGGACTACAAACCCGGTTTACCCCAAAGCATGTACCCTACCCTATGGTGGTCGAGTGGGCACATGGGCCCACACACAGATTAAAGACACAGATGAATGTTCCGATTGGTGCTTACTGGTTCGCTCCAGAAATCTCCACCCTAACAGCCAAGTTCATAAACAGCTGTCTGACCTGTGGCAAATGCAACCCTGGAAGAATGAAGAAAGTTCCCACACATCGTCTTGCCAGACCACTGTACCCCCTTCCAGAGGATCCAGATAGACCACATCCAAATTTCGCCAAGTGAAGGATTCGAATATGCCCTTGTGGTCGTGGACATGTTCTCAGGATGACAGCCAGAAGCTTTCCCAGTGCGGAAGCAGTCAGCAAAGACTACTGCAAAGAAGCTACTCTCAGAGACGAGATATGCAGCTATGGGGTCCCAGAAGTGATAGAGAGTGACCAGGGACCCGCATTCACAGCAAACCTCACACGAGAGATCTAGTCAGCAGTAGGGTCAGACTTAGGCCTACACACTCCCAATCACACTACTCAGTGTTAGGCACACTCCCAGAGGCCCAGAAAAGCTGTCATTATATGAAATTTTGTTTGTGTCTAGTCCCAGGTTAGGGGTATCCTTTCCCTTAGCAGCTGATTATGCAATATGATACTTTGTCTGCTTATGTAAATTGAAATCACCAAGAAACTTGCTAACATCCATTCTCGAGTTTTTTTCTTCATTGCCAGATCCAGATTCAGTGTCCGGTATGCACTCCTAGAAGCCAGGAGACTGGGTGTTGGTGAAAAAGTTTGTAAGGAGAACACCACTCGATCCCAGATTTGATGATCCTGTTCAAGTGCTGCTGATGACACCAAACTCTGTGAAACTGGAGGGAAGACCCGCTTGGATCCACTCATCGCATCGCAAGAAAGCTCCCCTACAAGAAGATGACACCCAAGCCAGAATGATGTTGCGGCCTGACCGAAAAGATGACCTACCTGATAAAGACTACACATCGCTCACTACACATGCTATTGACTAAGGCTACGTTCACACTAGCGTTGTGCGCCGCTGCGTCGGCGACGCAACGCACAACGCACGCAAAAACGCTGCGTTTTGCGACGCATGCGTCGGTTTTTGCCGAAAATCGGACGCAAGAAAAATGCAACTTGTTGCGTTTTCTTGGTCCGACGCTTGCGGCAAAAAAGACGCATGTGTGGCACAACGCAACAAAAAAAAACGCATGCGTCCCCCATGTTAAGTATAGGGGGCGCATGACGCATGCGTCGCCGCTGCGTCGCCGACGCAAACCCGACGCACATTAGCCAAACGCTAATGTGAACGTAGCCTAAGAGACTGATTGCAACAAACCCCCTTTAGGGACAGATCTCCTGACCGCCCATTTGCGAAAAGTCTGTACGGAGTGGGGCACCGGCGTTAGGCTTGTGTCAGTTCGCCGACAGCACAAAAGAGTTGCAGCGCTTTGGGACAGGAGGCTAGGATTAGGGCAAGTGATATCTAAGGGGGGCTTGTGATAGAAATATATATATCATGTAGATCTCACTTGCATGTATACCCCTCTATAATCAAATATATACTTATATACTCTTATACTCACAGCTAATATATACATTATAATAAATGGTTTAAAATGGTTGACACGAACTAATATAACCCAGACAGATCATATGGGGTTTTCCATCCCTAAAAGCGGAATAGTGTCAGATGTTTGATGACTGCTGATCAAATGTCTCCACTTTGTCCTAGATTCAGAACTCAAGTTTAGTTGCTTAATCCGCTGTCATATGAGCATTAATCACAATATTCCATATATGTTTAGATAACCAATGACAGAAGAGCTAGACAATATGGTAATTAACTAACCACCCCTGACAACCCCTAACCACTCCTTTCTATGTGAAAATATAAAACTATGTATGTACAATAAAGTATCAGTATTGATGGAATGTTGTTCTGTCACAGTTGTGTACAGTCCATTCTTGATGAGCGCTCAAAATACTCAGTCTAATTGGGAGCGGCCACAGCACACACAGGGATAGATTTATCCAACCCTGATATTTCCATAACACTACGTGGGCTGTGCTATATACTACGTGGCTGTGCTATATACGTGGCTGTGCTATATACTACGTGGTTGTATTACATACTACGTGGCTGTGCTATATACTACCTGGGCTGTGAGACTCTTTCGCCCGGGGCCCTCAAAAACCTAGAGCTCGCCCTGGCTTCACTGACTGTTCGCGCCCAGCCGCCCACGAACAATCAGCGACAGACGCAGTCCGGCTGCGAATTTGCGCAGGATTTGAACCACGCTTCGCTTATTGGTCGCGCCCGGCTGCCGAATCCTGTGTATTTATTGCATTATTCTAAAATCTTCATAAATAAACTACATACATATTCTAGAATTCCCGATCCGTTAGAATCAGGCCACCATCTAGTAATTAATAACCAGCAAAGGCTGTGCAGACAGCTGCAGGCTGCTATTAATAGCCTAGGAAGGAGCCATGGATACTGGCCCCTCCAGGCTAAAAACATCAGCTCTCAGCCACCCCAGAAAAGGTGCATCTTTAAGACGCGCCAATTCTGGCACTTAGGCCGGGGTCACACTTGCGAGTGCATTGCCAGAGACTTGCACAAGTTTCCCGCATCAATACCTGTTCAACCAAGGTTCTTTTTTTAGGATTTTGGACAATATTTCCTCTGGCCTCAATTAATCAAAACCACCATTGTTCACACCAGTCTTAATGGGGGGTGAGTTGGGGTCTGACATGTGGCACACGGCTCGGTGTCACTGACTGGAGGAAGATGTGAGTGTAAGGACCGCTGCAGTCAGTCACTGATCTGATGAGTGGGGGGGGGGCGTCACACTGTGTCCCACCCAACCACTGTTCACTTTCTCACAACTTGGACAAAGATGGCGTGAGACCGACAGAAGTCACTCTGCCTCATGAGATCACATTTTTGCAGCTTTTTCCACCAAGTACAAATGTAAGGTGGAGAAACTAACCAGGTTTGTCTCATTCGTAACGGGTCTAGATCCATCGGGTCTGTCACCTAGGATACAGGGGGGAGAGCTTGGGGTGTCAGTGTTCCCTGTGGTCGAGAGGAAGGGGTGTGGCTAAGCAGTTAATGCGCGTGCAGAAATTCAAACAGTTCAGGTGGGAACGGCACACGCGGGACTCCTGTCATTGGAGATCAGCTGTGAGGCAACGGGGCGGCGCTGACTGGAGCCGACAGACACACCGGAGATACCGCTGTCCACACTAACACTGCTGTCCCCGCTTACATCACGGACTACGCTAACAAATCCATCCTGGCTGACTGAGAGGGGCAAGGTTTGTATATGGGATACAGGCGCTGAACAGTACAGTGCAGCGAACCGGGCTGGCCATTATAAACAGTGTCGGGACAGTGTCATAGGCCCTGCTAGCAGGGTGGATTGATTTAAATCACGCCGATTTAAATCATGATTTAAATCACGATTTAAATCAAAAGATTTTTTTCTATTTAAATCGGATCGATTTAAATCATGATTTTAATCATGATTTAAATCACTGATTTAAATCAAAAGGTTTTTTTTAATATAAATCACGATTAAAATGAGAAGTGAGAGCAGTGCGCATGTGCGCCCATAGTTACACGGACGAAACTAGGGGCAACGATCTAACGCCAGGGTGAGGGGGGGACCCCAAAGTAAGTAAAAATCTTTTTTGTTTTACTATATGGCAATAGGTAGGTGTTTAAAAGCAGCATGTCTTAATTGTATAAACTATTAATAGCCTCCACATTTTGTTCATACTGCCCCTTTAATTCCACACTTCTAGCTTGGTTTCACTTTTGGTTTAGTTTGTTTTTCCATTCAGTTGACGTGCCCAAACTTGTTGGATAGTCAGCAGTACTTGGCTGTAGTAACAATCAAACTTCATAAGTGATCTGTGTGAGCCATGGCAGGTCGTAAGAGAGACCCTATTTGGGTTCATTTTGTTGAGATGCCAGCAGCAGATCTTGGAAAGAAAGGTGCAAGAGCAAAGTGCAAATACTGTCAAAAGGATATCCAAGGACTTGTTTGCCGTTTGAAATCACATTATGAAAACTGCAACCAGAAGGGAAATGAAGATGTTGATAGTGAAGTGTTTCTTTGGTCATCTTCATCACCGCACTTCTCATGATGTTGCCTCATTCACGCCACCAGGCCTTGCATCTCTTTGTTGCATCGTTTGCATTTTGCACGCATGCCTGCCTTACCGATAGGCGAAGGAGCTTCATTAAAATATTCCCAAACTGGGTCTCTTTTACGGCCTGCTGCCATTATAAGGAAAGAATGTAATAAACCTCAGATCGTACACACAAACAGATCCAGACTTGTCTGTCTGTGGCTATGCTGCAGTATTGTGCTCAAAGTTTCACTTTCATTTTTTTGTCTGCTTGCCCTTCCTCCTCAAAACACTTAGATTCACATTCTTCTTGTGTTGTGCAGATCTATTCCACTCCAAACAATCAGAAACATATTGTCTAACTTCTTGGACTTGGCACTGAAGGGGTTGATTCTGTATTCATAGGTTTGTAGAACAATAGGATTAAGGTCTTTTTCTCAACTCTGTTCATGTTGTAACATTTTTGCCATGAAGAAGAGGCTGGGACCTCTGCGGAGTCAAATTCAGTTTTGAGAACTGCGTAAGTAAAGCGAGCGTCTGTGATAATATAGGAGAGAAACTGCCCACTAATCCTACAGAAACCTCTGGAAGAGCATGGCATTGTGAATGTTACACATATACAGCCTTTATTCTACTGAGTTAAACAACTCAGCTTTATCTCATGATGGAAGAACCTTTGGATGGTAAAATATTTTCCTCAAAAAGCAGTTTATTGAAAAAAATCCGATTTAAATCAAAAAAATCCGATTTAAATCAAAAAAATCCGATTTTTTTGATTTTTTTTAAAAAACATTGATTTTTATCCACCCTGCCTGCTAGTGTAAGGGCTCTCACCGCTGAGAGATTATTCCTTCCTTCATCTGTTGTGGCCAGTGCCCGTGCTGGAGCCACAGACTACGGCCGCCATCGCCAGGACCACAACAGGACATCGCCATCGTCAGGACCACCAGAGAACTGACATCGTCAGGATCATTGGAGCACACCGTCAACGTCAGGGAAGTTTTCTCCCATTCTCCCCAGAACTGTGCCCCCTTTGGGCATAATCTAATGGTCCCAGTTGCGGACAGGCACACATCTGTGACAGGAGCCTAAAGTGTTAAGTGCATAGTTTACATTTTTTCCTTTTTAGTACATTCTGTATTAGGAAATTACTTCATACCCTTGTTGCTCTGTATCTCCCTGCAAGGAGTTACTGTTTGTTTAATAAATCCCCTTGTTGACCCTTGGTCTGCCTTTGTCCATACTGCATCCCATAACCTGCTTACACAAGGGTTGAGGGATGCGCCATGTGCACACAGCCTAACAAGCCTGAGGCTTCTTTCACACTTGCGTTTTTTTAATTTCGCAATCCGTCGTTTTGGGCAAAAAACGGATCCTGCAAGTGTGCCTGCAGGATGCGTTTTTTGCCCATTGACTTGTATTGCCGACGGATCGCGACGGATTGCCATACGTCGCGTCCGTCGTGCACTGGATCCGTCGTGTTTTGGCGGACCGTCAGCACGAAAAAACGTTCAAGGGAACGTTTTTTCGTACGTTGCGTCCGCCAATTTCTACCGCACATGCGCGGCCGGAACTCCGCCCCCTCCTCCCCGGGACTTTAGAATGGGCAGCGGATGCGTTGAAAAACTGCATCCGCTGCCCACGTTGTGCATAATTTTCACAACGTGCGTCGGTACGTCGGGCCGACGCTTAGCGATGGACCCGTACCGACGCAAGTGTGAAATAAGCCTCAGGTGTGCAAGCCGAGCGCCCTAATAACACAGGAAAAAAAGACCCCAAAAGGAAACTAATCGTGTTTTACACATAACATATGTCCTCTATGTCCAATGTGTAGGAAAAGGAAATTAGTGATGGAAAACCTCAGCAATAGCAGCTCTGCGGTGTGGAATAGAGCCGCGTAACGAATCTGCTCCAGGTCACACTGACTGCGGCTCATGCACCTCGGTCTCTAGGCCGAAGGTATCCGCGCATCACGGCTGCCTACTAGTCGCCTCCTCCTACCGAGTGACCAGTGTCCGCTCCGGTGCAGCAGGCCCCTCACACCGTGAGGTGGTGAACACTAGTCTTGTACTCCTGCTCCCCCACCCCCTTCACTCACAGCGTCGCACAGTAAGCGCCGCCCCTCCCGGTCACGTGACTCAGCCTGTGCAGCGTGTTCCTGATGTGAGGAGGAAGGCGGCAGAGAGCGGCTGTCAGTCACCTGCTTGTGGCCGGGGCTCAGTACAGACGGAATGGCGGCCGGCTTGTTCACTCAATGCCCGCTGCTCTTGCCGCAGGATCAGAGCGGGAGAGTGTATGATGGCTTCATCACGGCTCAGGTAGAGCACTGTATAGAATGCTACATGTGCGAGGAACATACAGGGGCTAGAAAGCAACAGGCAGCTGTGTAACCCCGCCCCTAACTACTGGCCACACCCCTACATCAGGTAGTGACCACCAATATTCAGTGTCCTCCATATAGTACCCCAATATTCAGTGTCCTGTTTGGTACCCCACCAATCAGTGTCCTGTATAGTACCCCAATATTCACTGTTCTCTGTATAGTACCCCAATATTCAGTGTCCTGTATAGTACCCCGCCAATCAGTGTCCTGTATAGTACCCCACCAATCAGTGTCCTGTATAGTACCCCAACAATCAGTGTCCTGTATAGTACCCCACCAATCAGTGTCCTGTATAGTACCCCACCAATCAGTGTCCTGTATAGTACCCCACCAATCAGTGTCCTGTATAGTACCCCACCAATCAGTGTCCTGTATAGTACCCCAGCAATTAGTGTCCTGTATAGTACCCCAGCAATTAGTGTCCTGTATAGTACCCCAATATTCAGTGTCCTGTATAGTACCCCAACAATCGGTGTCCTGTATAGTACCCCACCAATCAGTTTCCTGTATAGTACCCCACCAATCAGTGTCCTGTATAGTACCCCACCAATCAGTGTCCTGTATAGTACCCCAACAATCAGTGTCCTGTATAGTACCCCACCAATCAGTGTCCTGTATAGTACCCCACCAATCAGTGTCCTGTATAGTACCCCAGCAATTAGTGTCCTGTATAGTACCCCAGCAATTAGTGTCCTGTATAGTACCCCAATATTCAGTGTCCTGTATAGTACCCCAGCAATTAGTGTCCTGTATAGTACCCCAATATTCAGTGTCCTGTATAGTACCCCAGCAATCAGTGTCCTGTATAGTACCCCAACAATCAGTGTCCTGTTGTATAGTACCAAACCAATCAGTGTCCTGTATAGTACCCCAGCAGTGTCCTGTATAGTACCCCAACAATCAGTGTCCTGTTGTATAGTACCAAACCAATCAGTGTCCTGTATAGTACCCCAATATTCAGTGTCCTGTATAGTACCCCAGCAATTGGTGTCCTGTATAGTACCCCAGCAATTAGTGTCCTGTATAGTACCCCAATATTCAGTGTCCCGTATAGTACCCCAATATTCAGTGTCCCGTATAGTACCCCAATATTCAGTGTCCCGTATAGTACCCCAGCAATCAGTGTCCTGTATAGTACCCCAGCAATCAGTGTCCTGTATAGTATCCCAATATTCAGTGTCCCGTATAGTACCCCAATATTCAGTGTCCCATATAGTACCCCAATATTCAGTGTCCCGTATAGTACCCCAGCAATCAGTGTCCTGTATAGTACCCCAGCAATCAGTGTCCTGTATAGTACCCCAATATTCAGTGTCCTGTATAGTACCCCAATATTCAGTGTCCTGTATAGTACCCCAATATTTAGTGTCCTGGATAGTACCCCAATATTTAGTGTCCTGGTTAGTACCCCAATATTCAGTGTCCTGTATAGTACCCCAATATTCAGTGTCCTGTATAGTACCCCAATATTCAGTGTCCTGTATAGTACCCCAATATTCAGTGTTCTGTATAGTACCCCAATATTCAGTGTTCTGTATAGTACCCCAATATTCAGTGTCCTGTATAGTACCCCAATATTCAGTGTCCTGTATAGTACCCCAATATTCAGTGTCCTGTATAGTACCCCAATATTCAGTGTCCTGTATAGTACCCCAATATTCAGTGTCCTGTATAGTACCCCAATATTCAGTGTCCTGTATAGTACCCCAATATTCAGTGTCCTGTATAGTACCCCAATATTCAGTGTCCTGTATAGTACCCCAATATTCAGTGTCCTGTATAGTACCCCAATATTCAGTGTCCTGTATAATACCCCAATATTCAGTGTCCTGTATAGTACCCCAATATTCAGTGTCCTGTATAGTACCCCAATATTCAGTGTCCTGTATAGTACCCCAATATTTAGTGTCCTGGATAGTACCCCAATATTTAGTGTCCTGGATAGTACTCCAATATTTAGTGTCCTGGTTAGTACCCCAATATTCAGTGTCCTGTATAGTACCCCAATATTCAGTGTCCTGTATAGTACCCCAATATTTAGTGTCCTGGTTAGTACCCCAATATTTAGTGTCCTGGTTAGTACCCCAATATTTAGTGTCCTGTATAGTACCCCAATATTCAGTGTCCTGTATAGTACCCCAATATTCAGTGTCCTGTATAGTACCCCAATATTCAGTGTCCTGGATAGTACCCCAATATTCAGTGTCCTGGATACTACCTTAACAATCAGTGTCCTGTATAGTGCCCCACCAATCAGTGTCCTGTATAGTACCCCAATATTCACTGTCCTGTATAGTACCCCAATATTCAGTGTCCTGTATAGTACTCCTCCAATCAATGTCCTGTATAGTACCCTACCAATCAGGGTATGTGCACATGCTGCAGATTTTGCTGCGGATCAGCAGCGTTTCCGCAGCTGTGGATCCGCAGCGGTTTCCCATGCATTTACTGTACCATGAAAAGCTATGGGAAATGAAATCCACAGTGCACATGCTGCGGAAAAAAATGCGCGGAAACACAGCGGTTTATTTTCCGCAGCATGTCAATTCTTTGTGCGGATTCTGCTGGGGGTTTACACCTGCTCCAATAGAAATCTGCAGGTGAAAACCCGCAGAGGAAACCGCAATAGAAACCGCGATAAATCCGCAGTAAAAACCGCAGCGGTTTTGCACTGCGGATTTATCAAATCCGCTGCGGAAAATTCCACAATGGAATCCGCAGCGTGTGCACAAACTCTTAGTGTCCTGGTTAGTACCCCAATATTCAGTGTCCTGTATAGTACCCCAATATTCAGTGTCCTGTATAGTATTCTACCAATCAGTGTCCTGTATAGTACCCCAATATTCAGTGTCCTGTATAGTACCCCACCAATCAGTGTCCTGGATAGTACCCCAATATTCAGTGTCCCGTATAGTACCCCAATATTCAGTGTCGCGTATAGTACCCCAATATTCAGTGTCCTGTATAGTACCCCAATATTCAGTGTCCTGTATAGTACCCCAATATTCAGTGTCCTGTATAGTACCCCACCAATCAGTGTCCTGTATAGTACCCCACCAATCAGTGTCCTGTATAGTACCCCACCAATCAGTGTCCTGTATAGTACCCCAATATTCAGTGTCCTGTATAGTACCCCACCAATCAGTGTCCCGTATAGTACCCCACCAATCAGTGTCCTGTATAGTACCCCACCAATCAGTGTCCTGTATAGTACCCCACCAATCAGTGTCCTGTATAGTACTCCACCAATCAGTGTCCTGTATAGTACCCCAATATTCAGTGTCCTGTATAGTACCCCACCAATCAGTGTCCTGTATAGTACCCCACCAATCAGTGTCCTGTATAGTACCCCAATATTCAGTGTCCCGTATAGTACCCCAATATTCAGTGTCCCGTATAGTACCCCACCAATCAGTGTCCTGTATAGTACCCCACCAATCAGTGTCCTGTATAGTACCCCACCAATCAGTGTTCTCTGTATAGTACCCCAATATTCAGTGTCCCGTATAGTACCCCAATATTCAGTGTCCCGTATAGTACCCCACCAATCAGTGTCCTGTATAGTACCCCACCAATCAGTGTCCTGTATAGTACCCCACCAATCAGTGTCCTGTATAGTACCCCAATATTCAGTGTCCTGTATAGTACCCCACCAATCAGTGTCCTGTATAGTACCCCACCAATCAGTGTCCTGTATAGTACTCCACCAATCAGTGTCCTGTATAGTACCCCACCAATCAGTGTTCTCTGTATAGTACCCCAATATTCAGTGTCCTGTATAGTACCCCACCAATCAGTGTCCTGTATAGTACCCCACCAATCAGTGTCCTGTATAGTACCCCAATATTCAGTGTCCTGTATAGTACCCCACCAATCAGTGTCCTGTATAGTACCCCACCAATCAGTGTTCTCTGTATAGTACCCCAATATTCAGTGTAATGTATAGTACCCCACCAATCAGTGTCCTGTATAGTACCCCAATATTCACTGTTCTCTGTATAGTATCCCAATATTCAGTGTTCTCTGTATAGTACCCCACCAATTAGGGTCCTGTATAGTACCCCAATATTCACTGTCCTGTATAGTACCCCAATATTCACTGTCCTGTATAGTACCCCAATATTCAGTGTTCTCTGTATAGTACCCCACCAATCAGTGTCCTGTATAGTACCCCAATATTCACTGTTCTCTGTATAGTATCCCAATATTCAGTGTTCTCTGTATAGTACCCCACCAATTAGTGTCCTGTATAGTACCCCAATATTCACTGTCCTGTATAGTACCCCAATATTCAGTGTTCTCTGTATAGTACCCCACCAATTAGTGTCCTGTATAGTACCCCAATATTCACTGTCCTGTATAGTACCCCAATATTCAGTGTTCTCTGTATAGTACCCCACCAATTAGTGTCCTGTATAGTACCCCAATATTCACTGTCCTGTATAGTACCCCAATATTCAGTGTCCTGTATAGTACCCCAATATTCAGTGTTCTCTGTATAGTACCCCACCAATCGGTGTTATCCTTCTCACCCAGTCTTAGTGATCCCTATTACAGACCACTCCCAATTGAAAGTGCATATCGGACCCCCAGCAATCAATAACGTTATTCCTTGGGCCCCTTCCACACATCAGTTTTTTGCCATCAGTCGCAATCCGTCGAGTTTTGAAAATAACAGATCCAGCGACTGATGCCGCCGGATCCATTTTATTCTCATAGACTTGTATTAGTGATGGATGGCCTTACGTTTCATCCGTCATTCGCCGGATTCAACAAAAATTGTCCGGCTGCCAGAGAAAACGGACATGGCAACATTTTTTGTGTACGTTGAAAAAACGGACAGTGACCGGTCCGTCATTTGCTAGAATGGAAGCCTATGGCGTCAAATGACGGAATCCGGCGACGGGTTCCGTTTTTTTTTAACTGAGCATGCTCTGATCCAATTAGCCAGATTCGTTAGTCAGGTCCGTCCAAAAAACGGATCCGTTGCATCAGTTTTTCACAATCTGCGACGGATCCGTCGAGCCAACAGATTGTGACTGATAGCAAAAAACTGATGTGTGAAAGGGGCCTAATAGGGGGTGGTTCGGCCTTGGGTACAAGTCTGTAGTCACTCTGTCACTCTATGTGCCTGCAGCCTTGTGGACCCGCACATGGCGCACTCTGCACACTGTGAGGATTCTTCGGCACCTGGAGTGGGCTGACATGTGACCACAAGTGCAGTTTGCTTACTTCCTGCCACATTCTGACAACACATTTCTGACCTGGCTCCATACAGTTGCAATGTGCGAGGCCGCGCACGTCTAGTCTGCATGTGACCACATGTATGTAAATCACATATTTGCTGTCACTCGCCTGCCGAAACCGCTCAGTGCACGCGCTGTGAGGATTACATAGAGTGACTGCAGACTTGTACCCTAACGCCGGACAACGCCTTTCAAAAAAAAATCCTCTTTCAGAAACGTTTCCTAATATGCACATTTCACTGTAAAAAAAAAAAAAAATTACAAACTGCTTTACTTACCATCCGTGTGTCCTGCGCTGAGTCTCCACCACTGCCCTGGTCTTCCTTGTTTGGTTGCAGCCGTTCAGTTACCTTGACATCGCTGCAGCCAATCTCTGAGCTCAGCGGCAACATGAATGTTGTCAGAATTCATGACGTCAAAATTGCACCCAAACAACTGAGATCGGAGATGCCGCGAGGACCCGGGGAGGGTAAGTAAGGCACAGTTTCTTATCAATAGCATAGGGAAACATTTCCTGAAAGGGGACACTCGCTTTCACCCATAGTTGCGGGGTAACTTACGGTTTTTGGAATAACCCTTTAAAGTACGTGCGCCTGCTTCCAGTCTGTGACTGACCGGTCATTAGTTTGTCAGTGTCCTGCCTCCTCTGGCCGAGATCTCACACAAGCCTCATTGCTGTGACGACACATGCTCTGATCGATTTATCAGCTCATTGGTGCTATGTGGACATTACTGCACATTCCCATCCCCTCAGTGACGGCGCCTGTGTGAGATGTTGCCAGAGGAGGCAGGTGATTATCGGACAGTCATACACCAGACCGGCGGGAGAAGACCTCGTCCTGCTGCGCATGCGCTTCGTTGTATGTAAAGCACAGAGAACAATGAAACGTGACCTTAAGTACCCAGTGTAGATAAAAACCAGCAAACAATACATATTGCACATACAGCCAAAACAGAAAACGGAATTGTGTACAGTGCCCACAGCGATCACAGTGCAGGTAGAATAAATTGGGAAGATCTCACCCTAATCCTTTACCAATCACCCATGGAACACAGCGCTGGAGGAAGGGGAAAGGCCAGTATGTAGAACCTGTAATCCCCTGTCGTGCCCCTTGTGAAGGACTCCTGTCCTAATAAGGTCAGTATCCAAGTGAAGCCCTATTATTGTTAACCCCAAAACTTTTTCCTATACATTTTGGCCCCATTACAGTTGCTTCATCAGGAGAATATGTGTGTCAGGACTCTGAACATTTTGATGACCTTTTGTGCATTACTGCTCTTTTCCAAGATGGCGTCTTTGGTCTCATGTGCACTGTGTCTTCCTGCTATATACCTCCACCCCAGCCTTTAGTCTGTGCTAGAGTATTCTGCCTTGCATCCAGCTCCTGATGACTCCCTGGCTTTGCACCTGCACCTGCTCCTGTGAACCTGTGTGGTGATCCTGCTACTCTGCTCTGAGTTCCTGCTGCATACACCAGTTCCAGTAATCCTCCTTCATCTGCTGCTCGTGTGTACTCCCATCTGCATTTGCTGGACATGGTTCAGTCAGCATAGAAAACACATTATATGATTAAAAGAGGATCCTTCGTTCTCCCCACAATTGGGGTAGAACCCAGGTCAATCACTAATGTTAATAATCAATAGCTGTATACCAGGTCCATGTACCTGGTTACTGACATTTATGGCAGGTAGATAAGAATTGTGATGGCTGTGAACAAAGGTGTAATGTAAATATACAGTATACAACAGTGGGGTTGAAACTATGGCATGCGTGCCATAGGGGGCATGCAGAGCCCTCCCGGCGGGCATGCGCGCCACTCTTCTCAGCTCATGCACCATCCCCCTAATAGCACTCCGTTTCATCAGGCCACGCACTTGCTGGGGAGATGAGGGTGGTAGCACTAGTTCTGAGGGGATGGCGGAAGGGTCTGGGGGAACGGGCAGAGGAGAGTAGTTTATTCTTTTTTTTATTGTGAGGCCATTATACTGTAGGGTGCACTCTGACGCCATTATGCAGTGTGGAGCACTGTGGGGCCATTATACAGTGTTGAGCACTATGTGGGGCCATTATACTGTATGGAGCACTATGTGGTGCCAGTTATACTGTATGGAGCACTATGGGGGGCCAGTTATACTGTATGGAGCACTATATGGGGCCAATTATACAGTATGGAGCACTGCGGGGCTATTATACTGTATGAAGAGCATTAATTGGAACCATGATACTGTATGCAGGACTCTGTTGATCCATTATACTGTATGTAAGGTAATGCAGGGCCCCGTTATACTGTAAGGAGCAGTATGTCGGGCCCATTACACTGTATGGAGTGCTATTGTATGTGGGGATTACAGTTGGAGAATTAAACTGTGACAATGTCACTATTCTTTGTTGGAGGGATTGAGGGAGGGGGGTACAGTAGGGTCAGCATACTGTGTGTGTGGAGGGTACTGTGGAGGAAATTCACTGTGGGGATATCTTAGGCTACGTTCACATTAGCGGCTGGCGCCGCAGCGGCGGGCGCCGCGGACGCAGCAAGTTGCATTTTTGCTGCGTCCAAAATCAATTAAAAAAAGGACGCATGCGGCGCAAAACGCAGCGTTGTGCATGCGTTTTGCTGCGTTTTTGTTTGCGTTGTGCGCTGCGGCGCCGACGCTGCGGCGCACAACGCAAATGTGAACGTAGCCTTACTGTGTTTGGGGGCACTTTTGTTTGCATCATACTTAATTATCTGTTTTATTCAAGTTTTTTTATCCTTTGTTATTACATATTTAAATTAGGCCATCTGGTCATATGCTTTTTAATGCTCTTACATAACATATTATATAATTCCAAAAGTTATCTGTTTTATTTGATAAGGAAACACTTCCTTAATTGTAGACATTTTTGGTAACATATCAAGGCTGACATCCTTGGCTTAAAGGGTTATTTTCATCATGATAAAGGGCTACAATTGCAAATAGGTTGTAAAAATAAACTACTTTGAAATGTTACTTTTCATTAAAAATCATTTCCATTCTCGAGAACAGACTATCTCAATGCTTAATTAGAATATTTATATTGTGTGCTGTCCCATATCGATCGTAGTGATCAGATGTGCGAGGTTGTCCTCAGACCCTGTATGTATTTTGGGGGTAAGCAGACGGAGGACAAAATCAAGATATCCTCTATCTCTGACCCGCTGTCACAATTGATCAGCTTGTTTGATAAAGTCCTTTTAATCTGAGCAGTTACGCTTTAGGTGTAAGTATTGCCCTGTGAGGATGTCTCTCCTGAGTTGGACCGGTTGGTGACTGTCTCCCAGA
Organism: Ranitomeya variabilis; assembly: GCF_051348905.1. Taxonomy (NCBI): domain Eukaryota; kingdom Metazoa; phylum Chordata; class Amphibia; order Anura; family Dendrobatidae; genus Ranitomeya; species Ranitomeya variabilis. The sequence continues at coordinate 100,304,283 of NC_135233.1, forward strand.
GGAGCATTGCACAGCGAATAAGCCTCCTTACCTTGACAAGCCAGCTGGTATGTCACTCTCCATAAGGAGAAACGTTACCCCTTAGACCCCAGTCCAGAGCCTCTCACCTAGCCAAATCAGTTCTCATGCTTCGCACTGACGAGGGCCAACAGCCCGAAACACCGTGTCTGCGAATTGAGATACTGATTTGGCTTTTATCCTAAGTCATATTGCACGACTCATTAAAGGGTTGATTGTGACTTGTAGGATCGCTACCTCCAATAGGTGGCGCTATAGAGTTAAGTCCTCTTTTTTTCAGCAGAGGCAATTTGCATATTTAAATTCACTTCAAGAGAGCATTAGTGGAGGTAGGCTTGTTTTAAGGTGTCCCTCTGTTCTCTCAATCAGCAAATCTAGAAATGGGACTCTCTCCCTGTTAATTTCACAGGTGAATTGGAGACCAACTGGATTTGTATTTAGGGTCTCAACTCAATTCTCAGGCACTGATCTATTTAGATCCCCCAAGAGAGGAGGCAACTTTGATAAAGTGTTGCTCCATAGAGAGATGAAATGCATTTACAGTTTAGAAACATATAGTCCTCACCGCCTCAATGAACTGCTTAATTTCAGTTTTTTTTTATAATCTCCCCGGAAAACCCCCTCTATTCCCAACCCTCCTTTTTTCCCATTTATTCTCATGGATACTGTATATCTCCATTGTACTATGATACACCTTAATAATAAATATAATAATCTTTATTTTTATATAGTGCTAACATATTCCGCAGCGCTTTACAGTTTGCACACATTATCATCGCTGTCCCCGATGGGGCTCACAATCTAAATTCCCTATCACTATGTCTTTAGAATGTGGGAGGAAACCGGAGAATCCGGAGGAGACCCACGCAAACACGGGGAGAACATACAAACTCCTGGCAGATGTTGTCCAAGGTGGGATTAGAACCCAGGACTCCTGCCCTGCAAGGCTGCAGTGCTAACCACTGAGCCACCGTGCACCTTGGTTCAGTGTCATAATCGATCCATCACAATTCTTATCTACCTACCATAAATGTCGGTAACCAGGTGTATCTACAGTGCCTTGATTAATAACATTAGTGATTGACCTGGGTCCTACCCCAATTGTGGGGTCAACAAAGGATCCTCGTTTAATCATATAATGTGTTTTCTATGCTGATTGAACCGAAAGGAAGACTCTATACATCATCTCACTCCGGGTGGTCACTTCATGCCCTGGAGGGGAGTATATTCCTTTGAGTGGGAGATCACTTAGGTTATGGTGTTATATACATCTTGCTGGCCGGTCTATTCCAATCCCTTGGCTGGGGCAGGCATTGTAAGTGTGCCTGTAGAAGTATATGCCCCAGGGTGTCCCGAGTGTACATAATGCCATTTTTAGCATTGGAAGCCACTCCTGTGACGTGTATCGCATCAGTCTAATGTATTTGTTCCAATCGGCTGGAGCGAGATGTTCTCTGATACACCCCCGATGGTGCGAACCGTGTCATCCCACTGATGGCTGCTGCTATTGGCTGAGGGAATACACCCCCCCCAAAAAAAAAGCTGTCAATGTGCCTATCTGGCAGCTCTGGAGCTTAATTACTGATGCCCTTAATATGGCTTAGTCCCATTGCAGTTTTTTTTTTTTACCCAAACTTATATCATGACTTAGGCTGCTTTCACACATCAGGTTTTTTGTTTCAGGCGAATTCCGGCTCTTCCGCCAAAAAACGGAATTGAAAACCGGAGAAACCGGATCCGGATTTTCCCCCGTTGAATATTATTGGCGCCGGATGGCCCAGCGTTCCTTCCGGTTTGATGCCGACGGCGAGTCAATTGCGGCGTCTGGAAAAAAGTCTACTGTAATGTTTTTTGTCTCCGGCGAAAAAGCCGGAAAGGCCGGATCCGGCCTTTCCGGCTTTTTGCAACAATGCATGTCTATGGACGCCGGAAAGCGCCGGATCCGGAAAAAGTCGGATCCGGCGGCCGTATCCGGCTTTTTACACTGAGCATGCTCCAAAACTATGGTCAGCCCCCTGGACTATATATAAAGCAGGGCCATGAGGCCTTCATCCATTTCCAGCCAAAAAGCAGAAGAGCCAACACCCTGCCACACCCTGCCAAGACGGAAGGAGCCAGAGAGCCTGCCACAGAGCCGAGAGCCTGCCACAGAGCTGAGAGCCTGCCACAGCCTGCCATAGAGTCGAGAGCCTGCCACAGAGCCTGCCACAGAGCCTGCCACAATGCCGAGAGCCTGCCACAATGCCGAGAGCCTGCCACAGAGCCGAGAGCCTGCCACAGAGCCTGCCACAAAGCCGAGAGCCTGCTGCCACAGAGCCTGCCACAGAGCTGAGAGCCTGCCACAGCCTGCCATAGAGCCGAGAGCCTGCTGCCACAGAGCCTGCCACAGAGCTGAGAGCCTGCCACAGAGCCTGCCACAATGCCGAGAGCCTGCCACAATGCCGAGAGCCTGCCACAGAGCCGAGAGCCTGCCACAGAGCCTGCCACAAAGCCGAGAGCCTGCTGCCAGAGAGCCTGCCACAGAGCTGAGAGCCTGCCACAGAGCCTGCCACAAAGCCGAGAGCCTGCCACAGAGCCGAGAGCCTGCCACAGAGCCTGCCACAGAGCCGAGAGCCTGCCACAGAGCTGAGAGCCTGCCACAGAGCCTGCCACAAAGCCGAGAGCCTGCCACAGAGCCGAGAGCCTGCTGCCACAGAGCCTGCCACAGAGCTGAGAGCCTGCCACAGAGCCTGCCACAGCCGAGAGCCTGCCACAGAGCTGAGAGCCTGCCAGAGAGCTTGCCACAGAGCTGAGAGCTTGACACAGAGCCGAGAGCCTGCCACAGAGCCGAGAGCCTGCCACAGAGCCGAGAGCCTGCCACAGAGCCGAGAGCCTGCCAGAGAGACGAGAGCCTGCCACAGAGCCGAGAGCCTGCCACAGAGCCTGCCAGAGAGCAGAGAGCCTGAGGCTTCAGCCATGTCTTCAGGGAGCCCTCCTCATCGTCGTCAACGCACAGAGGTAAATATGAACATAAGTTCTCTTGCTCCATCGTTGTGTGTGTGTGTGAATGTGTGTGAGTGTGTGTGAGTGTGTGTGTATCTATAATGTATTTTTTTATCTTTCATCGTAGGAAGCTGATGAAGCTGACTCCCCAGTAGAAGAGGTGCTCCCCGAAGAAGAGGGAAGGGGTGGAGAAACACACGGAGAGGGCTCACAATTGGTATGTATCTGTCATGTATTGCGGAAACACACCCTACACTACACACAAAACATAACACGAGATACTTACAACAAAACACATAGAAACTGATACTTTCAAACCTCACACAACACATACAAAACATATATATCATATGGCACGCAACACATAGAATGGCTACCAATAAGCACAACATTTTTTTTAATTTTGCTTCTAGAGTTCGGAATCTGGTGCCCAAGCAAGAGGTCCTTCCAGAGGCTCCCAGGGTCATCGGCGTGACTCTCGTGGCGGCCGTCGTCGTGTAGGTTTTTTATTTTTGGGGGGGAGGTTAGCAATGTTTCAAATTTGGTGTTAATTTTTTTTCCCCCTTTTCAAACAGGTTTCACAGCGTGCTCAAGAATCGGACGTTGAGGAGGCCGGCCTTGATATTGACCTCCTCATCGATCTTGTCAGAGACAGGGAGCCGTTGTGGAATATGGGTGACCGCCGCCATGCTGATCTCTCAGTGACCCGTCGACTCTTGGAGCAAATCTGCTGCGAACTGATACCGAGGTGGGAGGACCTTGATGTTCGGGCCCAGATTCAAGAACGTAAGTATCCTCAGTTCAGTTTTGGTGATGCATTCTAAAATGCTGTTTCTAACCAAGTTGTCTTTCTCCTTTTTTAACAGGTGAGCGGATTGTGAAAAGGTGGCGGTCAATCAGGGATCGCTTTAAGAAGGAGTTCAACAAAGAGATGCGGGCCCCGAGTGGATCTGGAGGACGCAGGAGCACGTACAAATATGCAAGGGCCCTGTCGTTCCTCAGGTCAACGATGGTCACCCGAAGGTAAGTATTACCCACCACATGCACTAATGTTTTACATGTCTAAACCTCTTTTGCTCTTTCAGCCAGGGCCATGCACTGACAGTATATACATTTTTTGTTTTTCTCTTTTCTTCCACAGAACCGTCGGGAGCACTCGGGAGCCTGCAGCACAGTTGAACCCTTCTGGGGCGATCCCTCAGGAGGCCGCCACCGAGGGACACTTTGACAGTGAGGAACCCTCTGCACCTTCCCACTCTGCACCTTCCCACTCTGCACCTTCCCACTCTGCACCTTCCCACTCTGCACCTTCCCACTCTGCACCTTCCCACTCTGCACCTTCCCACTCTGCACCTTCCCACTCTACTGATCCCTCTTTCCCATCCACGAGCGCTGGAGCATCCTGGCCGGTTCCATTGCATGTAGCTGCTGGTGAGGACATAGCGTTTCCTGTACCCCACCCCTCTGCTGCAGCCACCTCTAGTACACCTGTAGCATCGGGGCGGTTTCGGCAGAGGGGTCAGGTACATAGTTATGCTCCCAAGTTCTTGCACCTGAACGCATCGTTCCAGAACTGTCTGAAAGTTTTGTCCGAGCAAATGGCTGCAGGTTTCAATTTCATAAATAAAAGTATACTCGAGATGCATAAACTTCTGGTAACGATGCGTTCAGAGGCAAGACAGTCACCGAACAACACTTTTTTTCAGTCGATACTTGAGCAAATGGAGGCGCTATCTACTTCTCAGCAGATGCAAGTAATGGAATCCTGCCAGTCCACTCTAGCGCTCATTGCCTCAAGAGCAGATACTCTTGCCACCCATGCATCAACTGCCCCACCTTCCTCCACTGTCCATCACTACAGCCACTACCATCCTCCTGACCCGTACCGCCAACCAGACCGTGACCCATCCCACCAACATCACCATCACCCACATCGTACCCGTGCCACGTCCCAAACTCCACAACACTTCCAGCGTTCCCGTGCCCCTTCCCACCAGTCACAATACCAGCCTCCCGCCCGTGCCCCTCCCCACCAGTCACACTAACAACCTCACGCCTGTGTCCCTTCCCACCAGCCACACTACCAGCCTCCCACCCGTGCCCCTTCCCACCTATATGATGATCACGACCCTTACAACTTCCCATCTACTTCATCCTCGCCTCCTCTCCCTGCCCACTTCCAACAGCCTCTATCACCCTCTTCCAAACCCTCTTCTCCACCCATCACTCCTTCTGCCTCCCAATCCATAACCTACACCCCTCCATCCTACCAAATTCCTAACCCCAATCCCACTTTCTTGTCCACCTGCTCAATTGCTTTCTCCACTCCTTCACCGCTACCTATTGATCCTTCCCCACCACCAACACATTCCTCTCTGCACACTCCCACTGTCGAAGTGTCCCTATCCGACAGCCCCTCCAACAGTATCTCCACCCCGATGTATGAAAACCTATAGTTACCTGTGTGTTTTTTTGGTTGTTTAATATTGTTAATAAAACTTTTTGGTTGAAAACTCTATTTGTCCCTAATGAATAAATACAAGAAACACTTTTGTTAAACAAGGTTTATTGGTAACAGCTAATACTTTGGGAACAACCCAAACAGATGCACATCCTTAAAAATTAAAATCAAACAGGTACCCAACATTGCTAAAAGGTAAACCCAAACAGGTACACAACATGGGTAAAAGGTAAAAACCAAACTGGTACACAACATTGCTAAAAGGTAAACCCAAACAGGTACACAACATGGGTAAAAGGTAAAAACCAAACTGGTACACAACATGGGTAAAAGGTAAAAACCAAACTGGTACACAACATGGGTAAAAGGTAAAAACCAAACTGGTACACAACATGGGTAAAAGTAAAAACAACAGGTACACAACATGGGTAAAGGTTACAGTTATTACTAGGTACATACAAAGTGTTTAAACTCTCTCATCCTGCCAGTGTATTCTTCCTTGGGGTGAAATAAAATATTCTGCAAAGTGATCCCGTGTTCTGGAAACTGGCAGAACTTCTGTATGTCTGGTTGCTATAATCCGCCAAGGTGGTTTCGGAAGAGTGGTCCTCAATGGAAAGCTGTTCCTTGGATATAACATAATTGTGTAGGACAACACACGCTTTCACCACCTCATCCACAGTGTCTGTCTTCAAGTTAATGGATGTGAGTAGAACTCTCCATTTGGCGGTTAGGATCCCAAACGCACACTCCACCATTCTCCTTGCACGTGTGAGTCTTTTAGTATTGGTTAAACTACGGCTGGAGTAGGGTTTCAAAAGATGCTCGGAAAGCTGAAAAGCTTCATCCCCAACACATACAAATGGCATTGGTGGCTCAGAGGTTTGAGGCAGTGGTCTTGGGGGGGGGGAAATTGAAAGGTTTGTCCATATAAATGCCGCCCCATAGAAGACAGTTTGAAAACTTGCGAATCATTAGAACGGCCATACGCCCCAATGTCCACCGCTACAAATTTATAATCCGCATCAGCAATGGCCATCAGCACTATGGAAAAGTACTTCTTGTAGTTGAAATACTGAGATCCAGAACCAGCCGGTTTCACGATACGGATGTGTTTCCCGTCCACCGCACCCAAGCAATTGGGAAACTGGCACACTTCCAGGAATCTGTCAGCTACTTCCAACCATGTCTGCATTGTGGGATGTGGAATGTATTCTTCATGCAGAGAGTCCCACAGTGCACGGCAAGTGTGCCTCACTATTCCTGATATGGTTGAAATGCTCAGTCTGAACTGAAAATGTAGTGAAGACAGGGATTCACCAGTTGCAAGGAATCTGTGGACAAAAGCAAGGCTGAAATTACTGTAAATTCAAAATATCAACGAAAGTGCCCTACAAGAGTTGATTCAAAAAGAATGCTTACCGAAGAGTGACCATCAGACGCTCAGCCGGGGTTATGGAGAATCGGCAATAGGTATCACTCCTTCTTATCAGATGTTCAACCCGCTCCACCAATATATCAAAGTTCTCCGCTTTCATCCGAACATAGCTGAAAAACTTGTCAGGGTCACCTCGAAGCTCCATATACAAAGTGGAAAAGACTCCGCGGGTCATTCTCTGTGCCGTGATGGGGTGGATCCACAAACGGCTTCGTCGCAGACGCATGACACGCTGTCTCTCTCGCTCTTTCTCAATAACAATTGCTTTCAATCGATTCGCCTCTGTGATAAAATCCACGTTATTCTGCAGAATCTTTGCAATAATGCCGTCCATCTTGCTCTGTATCTTGCTCCTCTCCAACCCGTCACAGATGCTAGGAACACTGTATATATAGTTTTACGCCGGCCAATCACGTTTTTAGCCTTTCAGGGGGCGTTTTTAAAAGCCGGATCCGTAAAAAACCGGAAAAAAAATCGGAAGAACCTGATGGCAACCGGTTGAGACGGATCCGGTTTTTCGCCGGATCCGGACAACGGATCCGGCGAAAAACCGGATCCGTCTCAACCGGTTGCTATCCGGTTTCCTGAAAAAAAAAACGGATCCGGTGATGCGGCGCGACGCCGGAACCGGCATCCGGCAAAAAACCTGATGTGTGAAAGCAGCCTAAGACTTAAAGTCGAAACGCATTGATCGTTTCTAGACTCTGAACCAGTGTGTTTACAGTGCTGGACACCAAATATTTGGATTATTTTTTGCTTATGCCTATTAAGTTATTTACCCTCACCATTCGCTGGACACACCTGCTTTCTATCAATCTTGTATCTACTCCAGTAATCACATATTCCCCTGATGAGGCCATTGTAATAGGGCTGAAAAGCATAGGGAAAGTTTTGGGGGTTAACAGTAATAGGGCTTCACTTGGGTACTGCCCTTGTTAGGGCTGGAGACCTTCACGGGGCACGACAGGGGATTATAAGTTCTACATACTGACCTTTCCCCTTCCTCCAGCGCTGTGTTCCATGGGTGATAGGTAAAGGATTAGGGTGAGAGCTTCCCAATTTATTCTACCTACACTGTAATCGTCGTGGGCACTTTATGCAATACCGTTTTCTGTTTTTGCTGTTATGTACAATACGTGTTGTTTGTTGGTTTTTATCTACACTTGGTACCTGTTTAGTATTTAACTAGGTTCACTTAAAGGTTAATTTTTACAGTACTCCTTGCTATATATACAGTGGGTATGGAAAGTATTCAAACCCCTTTAATGTTTTCACTCTGTTTCATTGCAGTCATTTGGTAAATTCAAAAAAGTTTTTTTTCACATTAATGTACACTCTGCACCCCATCTTGACTGAAAAAAAACTGAAATTTAGAAATTTATGCAAATTTAATAAAAAAGAAAAACTGAAACATCACATGGTCATAAGTATTCAGACCCTTTGCTCAGACACTCATATTTAAGGCCTCTTTCACACTTCCGTCTTTCTTTTTCCGTCACAATCCGTTGTTTTGTGAAAAACAAAAAAAAACGGATCCAGCAAATGGTGCTGCTGGATCCGTTTTTATTTTCATAGACTTGTATTAGCGACGGATTGTGACGGATGGCCTCACGTTTCATCCGTCGTGCGCTGGATCCGTCGTAAAATTGCTGTCCGTCGGGCGGAGACAACGCACAGAGGAATGTTTTTTCTGTACGTCGGAAAATCGCTCAGCGACGGATCCTGCGCTGTCTGTCGTTGGCTATAATAGAAGCCTATGGGCACAGGATCTGTCGCTGACTGAAAAGCAGGAATCCAGCGATGGATGCAGTCTTTTCAAACTGAGCATACGCGGAAGAATTTCCCGTGAGGGAAATTCTCTCTCTTTTTTTTCCTATTGATGCTGCTTATGCAACATCAATAGTAAAAAGATATAATGTTAAAAAAAAAAAAAAAATCGTGATATTCTTACCTTCCGGCGTCCCCCGATGCTCATGATGCTGCCGGCAGCTCCGGTTCCCAGTTATGCATAGCAAAATGACCCGATGATGTAGCGGTCTCGCGAGACCGCTATGTCATCACTAGGGTTGAGCGACCTTGACTTTTTTAGGGTCGAGTCATGTTTCACGAAACCCGACTGTTGGAAAAGTCGAGTCGGGCGAAATTGGCCGATTACTGCGCAAAGTCGAGGATCGGCCGGAACACGAAACCCTATGCACGTCAATGGGATTTTTTTTTCTCTCTCTCTCTCTCTCTCTCTCTCTCCCCCCCTCCGTCCCAGCACAGAAAATTTCGTTTTACACATTCCAAATCGCTACTGCGCACAAGCGATAAAATGATGATAGGCGTGCACGCCCTAACCCTATGTCATCACTCTGCCCACGCTCCTTCATTGGCTGTAAAAATGGCGCTAAACGCGCCATACAAAACGCGACTTTGGCGCCAAGATCGCGTACCGCATGGCCGACCCCACACAGGGATCGGGTCGGGTTTCATGAGACGCCGACTTTAGCAAAAGTCGGCGACTTATGAAAATGAACGATCCGTTTCGCTCAACCCTAGTCATCACAGGTTATTGTCTCGCTATGCACCACTGGGAACGGAGCATCGCAAGCATCGGGAAGGCTGCAGAGGCTGCGCGGGACGCCGGAAGGTAAGAATATCATGATTTTGTTTAAATTATTTTTATCATGGATTGTGTTGTGTATGCGTTTTCGTAGCAAAAAACCACAGCGAAGACGCATACACAACATGTGCACATAGCCTTCTAGGATGCACTGGAACCGTCAAAAAAAACGGCTCTAGTGCATTTTTTTTTTACAATCAGCACAGGATCCGTCTTCTCAACATTTTGATGGATTGTGACTGATTGTAAAAAATGGAAGTGTGAAAGAGGCCTAAGTCACATGCTGTTCATTTCCTTTTGATCTTCCTTCAGATGGTTCTACTCCATTATTGGAGTCCAGCTGTGTTTAATTAAACTGATAGGACTTGATTTGGAAAGGCACACATGCACACATCTGTCTATATAAGACCTCACAACTCACAGTGCATGTCAGACCAAATGATAATCATGAGGTCAAAGGAACTGGCCAAGGAGCTCAGAGACAGAATTGTGGCAAGGCACAGATCTGGCCAAGGTTACAACACAATTTCTGCAGTACTCAAGGATCCTAAGAGCACATTGGCCTCCATAATCCTTAAATGGAAGAAGTTTGGGACCACCAGAAGTCTTCCTAAACCTGGCCATCCAGCCAAACTGTGCAATCATGGGAGAAGAGCCTTGGAGAGAGAGATAAAGAAGAACCCCAAGATAACTGTGGCTGAGCTCCAGAGATGCAGTAGGGAGATAGGAGAAAGTTCCACAAAGTCAACTGTCACTGCAGCCCTCCACCAGTCAGGCCTTTATGGCAGAGTGGCTCTACGGGAGCATCTCCTCAGTGCAAGACATATGAAAGCCCGCATAGAGTTTGCCAAAAAAAAAAACACACGAGGGACTCCCGGACTAGGAGAAATAAGATTCTCTGGTCTGATGAGACGAAGTTGGACTGTCATGATTCCCAATGGCAGGGAAACATCAAAACACAAAGATAACGGACGAGCTCTGGGTGATGGAATCTCGAGCTGACCGTGAGCTAAATCTACCACACAACTAATAGTAGCCAGGGAGCATACCTGATTAACCCTAGATGCCACGCACCAGCCGGAGGACTAACTACCCCTGGTAGAGGAAGGAACAGACCTGGCTTACCTCTAGGGAAATACCCCAAAAGATGATAGCAGCCCCCCACATGTAATGACGGTGAGTTTAGAGGAAAAGACATACACAGTATGAAGGTAGATTTAGCAAAGAGAGGTCCACTTACTAGATAGCAGAAGGATACAAAAGAGGACTTCACGGTCAACTGAAAACCCTATCAAAAAACCATCCTGAAATTACTTTAAGACTCCTGTGTCAACTCATGACACAGGAGTGGCAATTTCAGCCCACAAGAGCTTCCAGCTACAGAGAATAACAAAACTGCAAACTGGACAAAAGATACAAAACAAAAGGACAAAGTCCACTTAGCTGATTAGCAGACTAGTAGCAGGAACATGCAACCGAAGGCTCTGGTTACAATGATGACCGGCAAGGAAATGACTGGAGAGCAAGGCTAAATAGGAAACTCCCAAACACTGATGGGAGCAGGTGAACTGAGACAGCAAAGACACACAAGTCACCAGTACCACCAGCAACCACCAGGGGAGCCCAAAAGCGGATTCACAACATTGGACCTTTTTGATGATAATTCTAAGCTGTATGTGTGGAGAAAACCAGGCACTGCTCATCACCTGCCCTGTTATGATCCCAGTGGCTTAGGATCACAAATCTAACCAGCTAAGTCAGAGACAATAGGACGAGCTCTGGGGATGTGGTAACTGGACTGACCGCAAAGCTGATCCTAACCAAACACACTAAAGGTAGCCGTGGAACGTTTCCTGAAATCCTAGACGTCTCTTCACGGCCTGAGAAACTGACTACCCCTAGAGATAAAGTAAGACCTCACTTGCCTCAGAGAAATAACCCCAAAGAAATAGAACAGCCCCCCACAAATAATAACGGTGAGTTAAGAGGAAAAGACAAACGCAGAGATGAAACAGGTTAAGCAAATGAGGCCCGCTAACACTAGATAGCAGAAAATAGCAAGGGATCTGTGCGGTCAGTAAAAAACCCTATACAAAAATATCCACGCAGAGAATGCGAGAACCCCCACACCAACTAACGATGTGGGGGGAGCAACTCAGCACCCCAGAGCTACCAGCAAGCAGAGAAATCACATATTAGCAAGCTGGACAAAACTCATAATATTCTAGGAACATATTGAACACAGATGAGCAAGAATAAGCAAACAGAACTTAGCTTCTCTTGAAGAGACTGGTAACGGATGTGGACAGGAGCAAACAGAATAGCACTGAATACAACGACAGCAGGCATAGACTGAGATTCCAAGTGAGCTTAAATAGAAAACCAGCCCACAGATAACGAGACAGCTGATGCCAGTCACAAACCTGCAGAAAGACAGCACTCACACAGTACCACTTGTGACCACAAGAGGGAGCCCAGAAATAGAGTTCACAACAGTACCCCCTCCCTTCAGGAGGGGTCACCGAACCCTCATCAAAACCCCCAGGGCGATCAGGACGAGCCACATGGAAGGCACGAACCAAATCGGCCGCATGAACATCAGAGGCGACAACCCAGGAATTATCCTCCTGACCATAGCCCTTCCACTTAACCAAATACTGAAGCCTCCGTCTAGAAATACGAGAATCCAAGATCTTCTCCACCACGTACTCCAATTCGCCCTCCACCAGCACTGGGGCAGGGGGCTCAACAGAAGGAACCACAGGCACCACATACCTCCGCAACAAAGACCTATGAAACACGTTATGAATGGCAAACAACGCTGGGAGGTCCAAATGAAATGACACCGGGTTAAGGATTTCCAAAATCTTATAAGGACCGATGAAGCGAGGCTTGAATTTAGGAGAGGAAACCTTCATAGGAACATACCGAGAAGACAGCCATACCAAATCCCCAACACGAAGTCGGGGACCCACACCGCGACGGCGGTTGGCAAAGCGCTGAGCCTTCTCCTGTGACAACTTCAAATTGTCCACCACATGGTTCCAAATCTGCTACAACCTATCCACCACAGAATCCACCCCAGGACAGTCAGAAGGTTCAACCTGACCCGAGGAAAAACGAGGATGAAAACCAGAATTGCAGAAAAAAGGCGAAACCAAAGTAGCAGAACTAGCCCGATTATTAAGGGCAAACTCGGCCAATGGCAAAAAAGTCACCCAATCATCCTGATCAGCAGAAAAAAAACATCTCAAATAAGTTTCCAAGGTCTGATTAGTTCGCTCGGTTTGGCCATTCGTCTGAGGATGGAAGGCCGACGAAAAAGACAAATCAATGCCCATCTTAGCACAAAAGATCCGCCAAAATCTGGACACAAACTGGGATCCTCTGTCAGACACAATATTTTCAGGGATGCCGTGCAAGCAAACCACATTCTGAAAAAATAGAGGAACCAAATCGGAGGAGGAAGGCAACTTAGGCAAGGGCACCAAATGGACCATTTTAGAAAAACGATCACACACCATCCAGATGACAGACATTCTCTGAGAGACTGGAAGATCCGAAATAAAATCCATGGAAATGTGCGTCCAAGGCCTCTTCGGGACAGGCAAAGGCAAAAGCAAACCGCTGGCACGAGAACAGCAAGGCTTAGCCCGAGCACAAATCCCACTGGACTGCACAAAGGAACGCACATCCCGCGACAAGAAAGGCCACCAGAAGGACCTAGCCACCAAATCCCTGGTACCAAAAATCCCAGGATGGCCTGCCAACACCGAAGAATGAACCTCGGAAATAACTCCGCTGGTCCATCTATCTGGGACAAACAGTCTCTCTGGTGGGCAACGGTCAGGTTTATCCGCCTGAAATTTCTGCAGCACTCGTCGCAAATCTGGGGAAATGGCAGACAAAATCACTCCCTCTCTGAGGACACCAGCCGGCTCTGAAACTCCCGGAGAGTCAGGCACAAAACTCCTAGAAAGAGCATCAGCCTTCACGTTCTTCGAACCAGGCAGGTACAAGACCACGAAATCGAAACGGGAGAAAAACAACGACCAACGAGCCTGTCTAGGATTCAGCCGCTTGGCAGACTCGAGATAAATCAGATTTTTGTGATCAGTCAAGACCACCACACGATGCTTAGCTCCCTCGAGCCAATGTCGCCACTCCTCAAATGCCCACTTCATAGCCAACAACTCCCGATTACCAACATCATAATTCCGCTCGGCAGGCGAAAACTTTCTTGAAAAGAAAGCACAAGGCTTCATCACAGAGCCATCAGAGCTTCTCTGCGACAAAACAGCCCCTGCTCCAATCTCAGAAGCATCAACCTCGACCTGAAAAGGAAGAGAGACATCAGGCTGACACAAAACTGGAGCCGAAGAAAACCGGCGCTTCAGCTCCCGAAAGGCTTCCACGGCCGCAGGAGACCAATTAGTCACATCAGAACCCTTCTTGGTCAAATCCGTCAAGGGTTTAACCACGCCAGAAAAATTAGCAATGAAGCGACGGTAAAAATTAGCAAAACCCAAGAACTTCTGAAGACTCTTAACAGATGTAGGCTGAGTCCAGTCATGAATAGCCTGGACCTTGACTGGCTCCATCTCAATAGTAGAAGGAGAAAGAATAAAACCCAAAAAGGAAACCTTCTGTACTCCGAAGAGACATTTTGAGCCCTTCACAAATAAGGCATTAGCACGCAAGACCTGAAATACCATCCTGACCTGCTTCACATGGGACTCCCAGTCCTCAGAAAAGACCAAAATGTCATCCAGATACACAATCATAAATTTATCCAGATATTCTCGGAAGATGTCATGCATGAAGGACTGGAACACAGAAGGAGCATTAGAGAGTCCAAAAGGCATCACCAAGTACTCAAAATGGCCCTCGGGCGTATTAAATGCTGTTTTCCATTCATCCCCCTGCTTAATACGCACAAGGTTATACGCACCACGAAGATCTATCTTGGTGAACCAACTGGACCCCTTAATCCGAGCAAACAGATCAGATAATAATGGCAAAGGATACTGAAATTTGACCGTGATTTTATTTAGAAGACGATAATCTATACAAGGTCTCAGAGAACCATCCTTCTTGGCCACAAAAAAGAATCCAGCACCAAGAGGGGAGGAGGACGGGCGAATATGTCCCTTCTCTAAAGACTCCTTTATATAACTCCGCATTGCGGCATGTTCTGGTACAGACAAATTAAAAAGTCGTCCCTTGGGGAACTTACTACCAGGAATCAAATTTATAGCACAATCACAATCCCTGTGAGGAGGCAGGGCACCGGATCTGGGCTCATCAAATACATCCTGGTAGTCCGACAAAAACTCAGGGACCTCAGAAGGAGTGGAAGAAGCAATTGACACCAAAGGAGCATCGCCATGAATCCCCTGGCAACCCCAACTTGAAACAGACATAGCTTTCCAATCCAGAACTGGATTATGGGCCTGCAGCCATGGCAGACCCAAAACGACAACATCATGCAGATTATGCAGCACAAGAAAGCGAATCACCTCCTGATGTACAGGAGTCATGCACATGGTCACTTGAGTCCAATACTGAGGCTTATTCTCAGCCAATGGTGTAGCATCAATACCCCTCAGTGGAATAGGGAATTCCAAAGGCTCCAGGACAAAACCACAGCGCCTGGCAAACGACACATCCATCAGGTTCAGGGCAGCACCCGAATCCACAAAAGCCATAACCGAGTAGGATGACAAAGAACAAATTAAAGTAACAGACAAAATGAATTTAGGCTGTATAGTACCAACGGTGACAGATTTAGCGATTTTTTTTTACGCGCTTAGAGCATGCTGAGATAACATGAGTTGAATCACCACAGTAAAAGCACAACCCATTTTGACGTCTATGATTTTGCCGCTCAATTCTGGTCAGAATTCGGTCACATTGCACAGACTCAGGTCTCTGTTCAGAAAACACCGCCAGATGGTGCGTAGATTTGCGCTCCCACAAACGCCGATCAATCTGAATGGCCAAAGCCATTGAGTCATTCAGACTTGCAGGCGTAGGGAACCCCACCATAACATTCTTAATGGCTTCAGAAAGACCTCTGAAATTTGCAGCCAGGGCACACTCATTCCATTGAGTAAGCACCGACCATTTCCGAAATTTTTGACAATACACCTCAGCTTCATCCTGGCCCTGAGAGAGAGCCAGCAAGGCCTTTTCTGCCTGGTTCTCAAGATTAGGTTCCTCATAAAGCAGTCCAAGCGCCAGAAAAAACGCATCCACATTCAGCATTGCAGGATCTCCTGGCGCCAGGGAGAAAGCCCAATCTTGAGGGTCGCCGCATAACAAGGAGATAACAATTTTTACTTGCTGAGCGGAATCACCAGAGGAACGAGGTCTCAAAGAAAGAAATAATTTACAATTATTCTTAAAATTCAGAAACCCAGATCTATCTCCAGAAAACAACTCAGGAATAGGTACTTTTGGCTCAGACATAGGACTGTGAACAACAAAATCCTGAATGCTTTGCACCCTTGCAGCAAGATGATCCACACTAGAAGTCAGACTCTGAATATCCATGTCTGCAGCTGAACTCAAAGCCACCCAGAGATTAAGGGAATGAGAGAAGCTGGACAGACTGCAGCAAAGGGAGAGGAAAAAAAAAAATTGTACTCAGGACTTCTCTTATCCCACTTCTGCGATGCATTAAACACTTTTGCTCCTGCTGTACGGTTATGATCCCAGTGGCTTAGGATCACAAATCTAACCAGCTAAGTCAGAGACAATAGGACGAGCTCTGGGGATGTGGTAACTGGACTGACCGCAAAGCTGATCCTAACCAAACACACTAAAGGTAGCCGTGGAACGTTTCCTGAAATCCTAGACGTCTCTTCACGGCCTGAGAAACTGACTACCCCTAGAGATAAAGTAAGACCTCACTTGCCTCAGAGAAATAACCCCAAAGAAATAGAACAGCCCCCCACAAATAATAACGGTGAGTTAAGAGGAAAAGACAAACGCAGAGATGAAACAGGTTAAGCAAATGAGGCCCGCTAACACTAGATAGCAGAAAATAGCAAGGGATCTGTGCGGTCAGTAAAAAACCCTATACAAAAATATCCACGCAGAGAATGCGAGAACCCCCACACCAACTAACGATGTGGGGGGAGCAACTCAGCACCCCAGAGCTACCAGCAAGCAGAGAAATCACATATTAGCAAGCTGGACAAAACTCATAATATTCTAGGAACATATTGAACACAGATGAGCAAGAATAAGCAAACAGAACTTAGCTTCTCTTGAAGAGACTGGTAACGGATGTAGACAGGAGCAAACAGAATAGCACTGAATACAACGACAGCAGGCATAGACTGAGATTCCAAGTGAGCTTAAATAGAAAACCAGCCCACAGATAACGAGACAGCTGATGCCAGTCACAAACCTGCAGAAAGACAGCACTCACACAGTACCACTTGTGACCACAAGAGGGAGCCCAGAAATAGAGTTCACAACACTGCCCAATACAATCCCAACAGTGAAACATGGTGGTGGCAGCATCATGCTATGAGGATGTTTTTCAGCTGCAGGGACAGGACATCTGGTTGTCATTGAAGGAAACATGAATGCAGCCAAGTACAGAGATATCCTGGATAATAAAGGAGTGGTTTCAGAACAACTCTGACCATTCTTGACTGGCCCAGCCAGAGCCCTGACCTAAACCCAATTGAGCATCTCTGGAGAGACCTGAAAATGGCTGTCCACCAACGTTCACCATGCAACCTGACGGAACTGGAGAGGATCTGCAAGGAAGAATGGCAGAGGATCCCCAAATCCAGGTGTGAAAAACTTGTTGCATCATTCCCAAGAAGACTCAAGGCTGTACTAGCTCAAAAGGGTGCTTCTACTCAATACTGAGCAAAGGGTCTAAGTATATATGACCATGGGATATTACAGTTTTTCATTTTTAGTAAATTTGAAAAAATTACTACATTTCTGTTTTTTTTTTCTGTCAAGATGGGGTGCAGAGTGTACATTAATGAGAAAAAAAATGAACTTTTTTAAATTTACCGAATGGCTGCAATGAAAGTGAAAAATTTAAAGGGGTGTGAATACTTTCCGTACCAACTGTATATATACATTACCAGAGAGTTCATTGGTAGATAACCGCCACTGTTGTTCGCTTTCGCTCATGCTCTTGTGCTTTAACATAAAACGTTTAACAGCTAATTACAGAAAGGTATCATTTTAACCCACTTCAAAGTGCCATTACAGCCATGTCTGTAGCCAAAAGTCCACAATCCTGCCAACATGTCCTCTTTAAAATTATGGACATTGGGAATTAACCTAATTGGGGTAGCTCGTTTCAGAGAACAGGTGCAGCACAAGAATATTCTGGGTACTATACACTTTTACGACAGCCTTGCTAATAACTATAGTGTACAGAGCTGTAATTTCAGCCATGTGCATGAGCTTCCCTACTCAGCTAAGCAGTGCCTCCTGACCAAGACCCTTTAAGAGGCAGCAGTTTTTTAACCCGTGTGACCTCAGAATTGTATTAATCCTTTTTCCATTGTAACTATTACACAAAAGTAAGAGGCAGCTCTTTATGGCTGAAAACAAAGTGCGGCTCCTCTGAATAGAGCTCCTATATGTGCTGCTGGACTGACAGCTATACCTGACCTAACGGGCTGTGATGCATGCACATTTGTAAGCGGTATCATGTTTTGTTCACCTTTTGTACTAACGCCTACAATCGTTTAGTTACAAGTGGCTTCTTTTTGTTTCTTTTTAGCGTTTCTCTTATTTTATTAGCTTGTTTTTCCCCTCCAACAGGAAAAGGACTTTCGACTCAGGGTCATTTTGCCAACAGATTTGCAACTACAAAATGCCAGGTATGGAACGCTACATATTGTGGTAAAGTAGTTATACTTTTATCTACCGTGTATACTCGAGTATAAGCCGACCCGAGTATAAGCCGACCCCCCTAATTTTGCAACAAAAAACTGGGAAAACTTATTGACTCGAGTATAAGCCTAGGGTGGAAAATGCAGCAGCTACCGTTATATGTCAAAAATAAAAATAGATACCAATAAAAGTAAAATTAATTGAGACATCAGTAGGTTAACTGTTTTTGAATATCCATATTGAATCAGGAGCCCCATATAATGCTCCATGCAGTTCTTTATGGCCCCATTGATGCCCCATATAATGCTCCATGCAGTTATGGCCCCATAGATGCCCCATATAATGCTCCATGCAGTTATGTCCCCATAGATGCTCCATATAATGCTCCATGCAGTTATGGCCCCATAGATGCTCCATATAATGCTCCATGCAGTTATGGCCCCATAGATGCTCCATATAATGCTCCATGCAGTTATGGCCCCATATAATGCTCCATATAATGCTCCATACAGTTATGGCCCCATAGATGCTCCATATAATGCTTCATGCAGTTATGGCCCCATATAATGCTCCATACAGTTATGGCCCCATAGATGCTCCATATAATTCTCCATGCAGTTATGTCCCTATAGATGCTCCATATAATGCCCCATGCAGTTATGGCCCCATAGATGCTCCATATAATGCTCCATGCAGTTATGGCCCCATAGATGCCCCATATAATGCTCCATACAGTTATGGCCCCATATAATGATCCATGCAGTTATGGCTCCATATAATGCTCCATACAGTTATGCCCCATATAATGCTCCATACAGTTATGGCCCAATAGATGCTCCATATAATGCCCCATATTATGCTTATGCTCCATACAGTTATGGCCCCATAGATGCCCCATATAATGCTCCATACAGTTATGGCCCCATATAATGCTCTATGCAGTTATGGCCCCATATAATGCTCCATACAGTTATGGCCCCATAGATGCCCCATATAATGCTCCATACAGTTATGACCCCATATAATGCTCCATACAGTTATGGCCCCATAGATGCCCCATATAATGCTCCATACAGTTATGGCCCCGTAGATGCTCCATATAATGCTCCATACAGTTATGGCCCCATAGATGCCCCATATGATGCTCCATTCAGTTATGGCCCCATAGATGCTCCATATAATGCCCCATATAATGTTCCATGCAGTTATGGCCCCATAGATGCCCCATATAATGCTCCATGCAGTTCTTTATGGCCCCATAGACGCTCCATACAGCATTGTGCCACATGTAATGCTGCTGCACTAAAAAAAATAAAATGACATACTGACCTCTCGTCGCTGCTCCTCAGCGTCCCGTCTCTCTGCACTGACTGTTCAGGCAGAGGGTGGCGTGCACACTAATACGTCTTCGCGCCCTCTGACCTGCACAGTCACAGCAAGAGGACGGGAAGAAGGAGTGGCGCCCGGCGAATGGAGCGCGGACAGGTGACTATGAAATACTCACCTGGTCCCGGCGCTCCTGACGCTGTCCCTGCCTGTCCCATGGTACCGCAGCTTCTTCCTGTAATGAGCGGTTACTGGTACCGCTCATTACAGTAATGAATATGCGGCTCCGCCCCTATGGGAGTGGAGTCAATATTCATTACTTTAATGAGCGGTACCACGTGACCGCTGAATAGAGGAAGAGCTGCAGCGCGGGAGACCATGGGACAGGCTGGGACAGAGTTAGGAGCGCCGGGAGCAGGTGAGTATGCGACAGTCCTCTCTGCCCCTCACCCGCCAACCCCGCCGCCGAACATGACTCGAGTATAAGCCGAGAGGGGCACTTTCAGCCCAAAAATTTGGCCTGAAAATCTCGGCTTATACTCGAGTATATACGGTAAATATATCTATGAAGAGCTACACAAGGCAAGCAAAATGAATAGCCAGTATTAACTTATTTAACATTTCGATATGTCGGACTTTTATGAATGCAGCAATATCAAATATGTGTATTTTTTATTATTTTTTCAATGGGTTGGAAGGGGGTGATTTGAACTTTTTATATATATATATTTTTTAAATATTTGTATTCATTTTTTAAAAAAACCTTTATTTCCAGGACGTCCCTTCTGACAACACCATGGGGGACGTCCTTCCTTCCTTATATGGACAGGAAATAAACAAGAGGTTAAAAGTCCCCTCCCCACCCACATCCCCAGTGTTTTTCCTGTCCATGTAAGGACAGGCACGAGAGAGAGAAAAGATCGGGGTTAGAGCTCTGCCCCGGGCTAACCTTTCTGACGGGCGCAGTTGGGCTGAGGGTTCAACCTCTCCTTCCTCCTGTCAAGACGATCGTGGCTGACACCCCCCAAAGGGGGGGTTCCTCAGCTAGGTCCCCCGTGGAGCGGGAGCTCCGGGGTTGGTACTGCTTCCCTCCGACGAGGGCTCTCAGTGTCCAGGGCCAGCAGGTCGCCACTGATGTCACATCCAAGGAAGGGACTTCCGGGATGGGTTCCAGGCTGGAACTCAAGACGTGACGCGATTTCCGGTGACGTCAGACGCCAGATTCGGTATGGAGGCCGAGAGAGGACCTGCTAGGCGGTGAGAAGACAAGGTAGGAAATAAAAACTGCCTTAGTCGGTGTTATGCTGTGACAGAGTATTCTTTTGAAACAGCATGGAGGACTCTGTGAGGAGTCTTGCTCCCCCTGAATCATCAATGACTGCGAGTAGCGAAGGTAGGGAAAAACAGTCCAAGAATGGGACCGAGCTAATTAAACATAAGGAAAATACAGCCCCAGCCTCGACACCGGTAGCCAGGAGGTCTTCCAAGGCCTCAGGGAAGTCCAGGAGATGTGGCATCGGTAATTGCAAGCTGCCTGAATCATGGCCTAAACAGCTGTGTGAAGTGTGCATATGTAAGGTCTTCAGGTATGAACAATCCTCCTTTCTGACAGAGATGCGAACCATGGTTAGAGAGGAAGTTCAAGCTTCCATCTCAAACCTCTTACCAGCACAGTCACCTCAGCAGAGTCCCCATCCTAAAAGACTGAGATGGGAAATGGATCAATCCTCAAGGAGGAGGATCAGTTCATATGCTCGGACTCGGAGGAAGAAGGAGAGATCACCTCCGAACCTCGTGAAGTGGGCAAGAAATACCTTTTGTCCTCGGTTGACATAGATGAGCTGCTCCGGGCTGTCAGAGCAACCATGTAGATAGAGGAATCCCAGAAGCCCCAGTCGATACAAGACAAAATATTTGGAGGTCTGAGGTCACAGATTCATCGTGTGTTTCCTATCAACGACCATATCCGAGCAATGATTATGGAGGAGTGGGAAGACGCTGAGAAGCGTTTGGTCATTCCTCGGGATTTCAGACTCCCTCTGCCTTTTGACCTGGACGATATAAAAATCTGTGACTAGATCCCAAAATATGATGTTCCGGTGGCCAGAGTTTCAAAAAAGACCTCGATTCTATTTGAGGATTCATCTAGCCTCAAAGAGCCTATGGACAGAAAGGCAGATGGACTCCTTACAAGGGCTTGGAAGGCTTCTGCGGCGGTCATGAAAACAAATATTGTTGCAACATCAGTGGCCAGATCCATGCACATATGGATCGACCAGCTGGAGGAGCAGTTGAAAGGAAAGACTTCTAGGAATACTATATTAGAAGGTCTTCCCTTGTTAAAACTCGCCACCGGGTTCTTGGCGGATTCATTGGCAGAATCTGTATGATTCACTGTCAGAAATAAGTCTATCTAACGCAGCTCGGAGAGCTGTATGGATGAAGACCTGGTCAGGCGACTACCAATCAAAAAATAAACTTTGTGGCAAAACTTTTTCAGGTTTAAGAGTGTTCGGCCCTGTTCTAGATAATATACTAGAAAATGCCACCGATATGAAAAAAGATTCCCTGATGAGAGGTCTAGGAGACATTGTCCCTTTCAGAGGTCCCGGCCCTCCGAAAGACAGGAGTTTCGGGGGGAAAGGGAAGTTTAGTCGTTGGGACATGCCTAAAGGGGGGAGAAGTAGAGCACAGACCTCACGATTTGGCTCAGGTTCAAAGAACAGAAGGCAGTGACGCCGGGTCGGTAGGGGTTGCCTGGGGAAGTTCATAGATTCCTGGAGACTAGTCTCTCACAATCAGTGGGTCTTAAACACCATTTCTCAGGGCTACTCCCTAGAGTTCATCAGACCCCTCCCCCCTCCCAGCAAGATTCGTGGCGACAGATTCCCGATCCAGTACCTCTGCTTCCTCCATATGGTCAGACATAAAAGACTTTTAAGACTTTTTAAAAGCTGGAATGGTACTCCCAGTTCCACAGTAAGATATAGGTCTGGGACATTATTTGACACTGTTCACAGTAAAAAAGCCCTCAGAAGGAAGTCGCACCATTATAAACTTGAAACCTCTAAATCGGTAGATCGGGTACAAAAGGTTCAGAATGGAGTCTTTAAAGACCACCATTCCCCTCATAGACAAAAACGCGGTAATGTGCACAATAGATCTAAAAAGTGCATATTATCACGTCCCGATTCACCCGCGGTCGCAGAAATATCTACAGTTCGCCCTAGAGTTAGGAAGCAGATGCTACCATTTCCAATTTTGCGCTCTTCCATTTGGCCTCGCCTCTGCTCCTCAAGTGTTTACGAAACTAGTCTCCGAGATCGTGGCCTACCTGTGACAGAAAGATGTGGTCACTGTCCCATATTCGTACGACTTCCTACTGATAACCGCTTCAGAAGCAGAATTAAAGGAACAGCTCAATCTGGTGATCCCTACTTTAGAAGGTCTTGGTTGGATCTTGAACAGAGAAAAATCAGACCTGTTACCCAGAACCAGGAAAAACATTTCTTGGAGTTATACTAGACTCCAGACAAAGGCTGTCGCAGCTTCCAGGAGAGAAGCAAGAGACGGTGAAGAGCAAGATTCATCTTCTGCTTCGGAACCGAATTTCCATAAGGACATAAATGAGAGTTCTAGGAACATTGACAGCCTGCATTTCCTGCGTTCGGTGGGGTCAGTCCCATACAAGGGGACTGCAGAGAGAGATCCTGTCAGCCTAGGACAGAAAACAAACGTCCTTGGACAAACAGATCCGTCTGTCCCCATCATTAAAATCATCCCTGACATGGTGGACCAATCCCAATAACCTCTCACAGGGCGTGCCGTGGATTTTGCCAGCTTGCATAACTGTAGTGACGGATGCAAGGAAGGATGGGGGGTCCATTTAGAAGGAAGATACTGTCAAGGAAGCTGGTCCCTACACGTCAGGTGCTAATCCTCAAATTTCAGGGAATTACGGGCGGTCTGGGATACCCTGAAGCGAAATCAGTCCCGCCTACAAGGTCGGCATTTAAAGGTCATGTCAGACAATATGACAGCGGTGTCATTCCTGTGCCACCAGGGAGGCCCAAGACACCGGGCGCTTCAGGATCTGTCCGCAAAAATATTTACATGGGCAGAAAGAGTAGTCTTGTCAGTATCCGCAGTTCATCTCCAGGGGTCCAGAAATACAGTGGCCGATTACCTCATTAGACAAAGAATTCAGTCCACCGAGTGGGAACTATGAGGAGAGGCATTCGATTATGCCTGTCATCAATGGGGAACTCCCAGCTTAGACCTCTTTGTGACCAGAAGAAACGCCAAAGTCCAGAGGTTCTACTTCCTCAATCTGGCAGACAACCCGGTAGGGATCGATGCCTTAAACCAAACATGGGGGGAGGAACTCCTGTATGCCTTTCCCCCCCATCGCCTTGATCCCAAGAGTCCTCAGGAAAATTCAAGAGGAAGGCATTAGTGATGTTGGTGGTTCCATTGTGGCCAAAACGAATCTGGTTTCCTCTGCTGAAGATGTCCCAGAGACGTCCGCTCCGGTTGCCGGAGAAGGAAGACCTGCTGTTCCAGGGCCCAGTTCTTCATCCAGATCCAAAGAGGCTTCAATTATTTGCATGGATCCTGAAAGGAAGATCTTAAGAGCTAAAGGTCTCTCCGACCAGGTGATCTCCACGATCCAGGCTAGCTGTAAACCTGTGACCTGTTCAATTTACAACAAAATCTGGAAGAGATTTTGTTTGGAATGTGGTAGCTTTCATAGATTCATCCCGGCCTGATATCCCAAAGATCCTGGACTTTCTCCAGGTGGATTTTAACAAAGGATTAAAACCAAGCACACTAAAAGTACAGATTGCGGCCCTAAGTATTTTCTTCAATTTCCCCCTGGCAACTCACCCTTGGGTAGCACGTTTTTATAAAGCCACGCAAAGATTAAGGCCCTCAATAAGATGATCAGTCCCTCCATGGGATTTAAATCTTGTACTCAATGCCTTATGCAAATCTCCTTATGAGCTGGTAGAACTCATTGACATTGCGAAGCTTTCGTTCAAAACGGTCTTTTTATTGGCCATTACTTCAGCCAAGAGACTAGGAGAAATCCAGGCACTCGCAATCCAGAACCCATATATCCAAATCTATGACGATCGCATAATTCTAAGGCTAAACCCAGGGTTTTTGCCCAAAGTGGTCTCCTCTCGAAACTTAAACCAGCAAATAGTACTTCCCTCTTTCTGCCAAGCCCCAAAAACCCAAAAGAGAAGTTTTTCCACTCTTTGGATGTTAGGCAGGCAGTCATCCACTATCTTGAAGCAACTCGAGAGTGGAGGCAAGATACAAATCTATTTAACCAGTACGGGGGAAGAAATAAGGAAAGGAAGGCATCAAAATCCTCCTTAGCTACCTTACAACCACCATTTCCCTAGCATACAAAACAGAGGGGGTACCCATTCTGATAGGATTAAGAGCCCACTCTACCAGAGCAGTTGCAACCTCCTGGGCTGAGAGGGCAGGTGCCTAGGTGGATCAAATTTGTAGTGCAGCTACTTGGTCTAGCCTAAATACGTTCGGTAAACATAAGCTGGATACTTTGGCAGGAAATCAGTTGTCCTTTGGCTGTAAGGTTCTGCAGGCTATAGTCCCACCCTAAATTCAGAGTACTTTGGTATTCTCCATGGTGCTGTCAGGAGGGATGTCCTGGAAAATCGGAATTAGACCTACCGGTAATGTTGTTTTCAGGAGTCCATCCTGCCAGCACTGGTAATTCCATCCCTTAAATTTTGTATTTGTGATATTAAACTTGTACAGAATTTGAATAAATAACAATTGCATCCATCCAGATGGTACGTGGAAAATCGCTGGGGTTGTGGGTGGGGAGGGGACTTATAACCTCTCGTGCATTTCCTGTCCCTATAAGGAAGGAAGGGCGTCTTCCATGGCGCTGTCAGGATGGACGCCTGGAAACAACATTACCGGTAGGTCTAATTCCGGTTTTCCAGGACATCCCTCCTGACAACACACCAGGAGGTAGTCGTTATCATCCTTAAGGGACAGGAAACACACGAGATGTTAAAAGCCTCCACACCTCACCCTCAATGTCTTTACCAATTAGCACACGAGGATGGCTGCTACTAGGATTCGAGAAAGCTCTGAGGCCAAGTACGCTAAGAGTCCAGATTTCAGCACTGAGCATCATTTTTGACTTTTATCGAACCATCCACAACCAACCAGCAGATTCAGACCCACAATTAGGAAGTCGGTGCCTCTGTGGGATTTAAACCTAGTACTAAATACCCTATGTAAGTCTCCTTATCAACTACTGTAGGACATTAGTATCAAGATGCTTTCCTTGAAGACAAGTTTCTAACTTGCCATCACTTTGGCAAAGAGAATAGGGGAATTCAGGCCCTGTTGCTTAGAGATCCTTATCTACGTGTATGGGAAGATCGAATCATACTTAAGACTAGACCAATCGTTTCTTCCAACAGTGGTGTCCAGTGCCAACTTAAATTTGGAGATTATCCTACCCTCCTATTTGCGACATCCCAACAACCAGAAGGAACAAATATTTAATTCAGTGGCGGTAAGACAGACGGTTCTGTATGTGGAGGCCGGATTCAGACCTCTTTGCAATGGCAAGAAGACTTCAAAGGCGACGTTGGCCAGATGGATTACATTCGAAGTTTCTCTGGCATACACCTTGGAAGGGAAACCACAGCCAGAAGGTGTTAGAGCTCTTTTAACTAGGGCAGTCCCCGCTTCGTGGGCTGAACAAGCAGGAGTCTTGGTGGACCAGATTTGTACGGCTGAGGTCTGGTCCAACCTGAATACCTTTTGTAGACATTACAAGTTGGACCTGTTATCCGGGCAACAGATGGCCTATGGAAGGAAAGTCATTCAAGCAGTAGTCCCTCCCCAATTCTATTAATTTGGTATTTCTTCTGGTGTGCTATCAGGAGGGACGTCCTGGAAAGTAGTAATTAGTCCTACCAGAAACTGTATTTCCAGAAGTCAATCATGACTGCTCCCTTACATTCCATCCCTTGAATTCCATGTACTTATGTAAAGTTAACATTTGTGTAAGAGATTTAAATATAATTGAGTTGCATCCACCCTGGTGTGGTGATTGGTAAAGACACTGAAGGTTAGGTGGGGGGTTGAGGGGGCATTTAACCTCTCGTGTTTTTCCTGTCCCTAGAGGATGAGGAAATACATGGAAATACAATTACCTATAGGACTAATTCGTACTTTTTTACTTTTCACTCTGTTAGTCGACTTGAAGCTGCAATTGTATGATCCCTTCTGCTATATACATCAATGCTACAATATCGCTAAACATAGCAAAAATCAGTCTAATATCAACGCCAGGTACAGGTGTACCGTCATGATATGCACACGGATCTTCAATAGATCCCTGGCCATCACGGCAACCGATTAGCGCCCCCGATCATGTCATGGCAGCCCCCATGGGCGCGTAGAATGATACGCCCCCTTGCCGGCATGCTGTTAATGCTGCTGTCTCAGATTGGCAACGGCTTTTAACAAGATAACAGCTGCATGCAGAGCTCTGTTCCACTCGTACCTGTTAGAGGCAGATGAGGGCTGATTATCACAGCCATAATCTGCCGGCAAAAATAAGCAGACTTGGCTTGCGAGCCCACATCAAAGTCTGGGAGCCGGCATATGATGTACCTAGTACGCCATATGTTATTAAATGGTTAATGGCTTCTCTAAGTCGGCCACCCCTGTCCTGTCAGTGCCTGCTTTTTACAGCCATTGTGATGCTACATGATTGGATAGTGCTTCAAGATTGATATCAACTGTTTGCACAGTATAAAGGCCCCCATACACATTAAGGTTGTCTGAACCCATCGATATCGACGGTCCATGTAGATGTCGATTGTATACTTCCAATTTCGGACTGCCAGTCTAATTGTTCTTCCGAGATAAGCAGCCGGCAGACGTGTAAGCTGGCGGTTTTCTCATAGAGAGACTCGAACTGCACAACCTGACACAACGTCACGTCGCCCTTCGGGAACAGCAGCGCTGACCTCATTGGAGCTGCACCACTGTGGTAGAAGAGTATACATTGGTTTTATTTTAATTGGGGTTCTGAAATGCTTATAAGCTGACCTCTTTTGCTATGAAACCCCTGAAAATTTCTGGTGCAAGCAATTACTTCCATAAGTCACATTCTTAGTAAAAGGAAGTCCCCCTGTGTGCAATCTAAGTGGTACATGATCTGTCAGTGTATGCCCACCTTTTCTGAAAGGCCACAGAAACTGCAACACCATTAAACAAAAGGCAACACTAACCAAACAACACCATGAATACCAAGGAGATCTCCAAACAAGTCAGGGACAAAGTTGTTGAGAAGTACAAGTCATGGTTTGGGTTATAAAAAAATAAAAATAAAAAAAATATTCCAATATTTGATGATCCCCCGAAGCACCATCAAATCCATTATCATAAAATGGAAAGAACATAGTACCACAACAAACCAGCCAAGAGAAGTCTGCCTAACAAAACTCTCAGCCCGGGCAAGGAGGGCATTAATCAGAGAGGCAGCACAGAGACCAAAGGTAACCTTGAAGGAGCTGCAGAGTTCGCAAGCAGAGACTAAAGTATTTATCCATAGAGCCACAATAGGCTGAAAACTCTGTAGAGGTGGCCTTTATGGAAGACTGGAAAGAAAAAAAGGCTTTACTTCCACTTACAAATTGTAAGGCTCCCTTTGAGTTTGCCAAAAGACGTGGGAGGCTCACCAAATGTATGGAGGAAGGTGCTGTGGTCAGATGAGAACAAAATTGGCCACCAAGGTAAAGCGCTATTTCTGACGCCAAACCAACACCGCTCATCACCCCAAGAGCATCATCCAAACAGTGAAACATGGTGGTGGCAGCATCATGTTGTGGGGATGTTTTTTGACAGCAGGTACAGGGAAAATGGTTGAAGTTGAGAGGAGGATGGATGGTGCGAAATACAGGGATATTCTTGAGCAAAACCTGTTTGTCTGTCAGTGATTTGAAACTGGGATGAAGGTTCACCTTCCCAGAAGACAATGACCCAAACCATTCTGCTAAAGCAACACTCCAGTGGTTTAATGGGAAACAGGTAAATGTTTTAGAGTGTCCTAATTACACTATGTTCCAAATTATTATGCAAATGACATTTTTCTCGGATTTTCCTAAATGGTTGGTACAAATGACAGTCAGTCTAATAAAAGTCATCACCCGTTAGAGTATACATCGAATTTTATTGAAGAAACCTCCCAATGATAACAGTATAATCTCTAAAATGAATAAAAACGCAAAATGCACTGTTCCAAATTATTAGGCACAGTAGCATTTCTAAACATTTGATATGTTTTAAGGAACTGAAAATGCTCATTTGAAGAATTTGCAGCATTAGGAGGTCACATTCACTGAACAAAAAAGCTATTTAACTCCAAAACATCCTAACAGGCCAAGTTACATGTTAACATAGGAACCCTTCTTTGATATCATCCACACAGTTCTTGCATCCATTAAACTTGTAAGTTTTTGGAGAGTTTCTGCTTGTATTTCTTTGCATGAAGTAAGAATAGCCTCCCAGAGCTGCTGTTTTGATGTGAACTGCCTCCCACTCTCATAGATCTTTTGCTTGATGATAATCCAAAGGTTCTCTATAGGGTTGAGGTCAGGGGAAGATGGTGGCCACACAATGAGTTTATCTCCTTTTATGCCCATAGAAGCCAATGACTCAGATGTATTCTTTGCAGCATGACAGCATGAGTGCATTGTCATGCGTGAAGATGCTTCTGCTCCTGAAGGCATGTTTCTGCTTTTTATACCATGGAAGAAAGTTGTCAGTCAGAAACTCTATACACTTTGCAGAGGTCATTTTCACACCTTCATGAACCTTAAAGGGCCCTACCAGCTGTTCTGGACCAAAACATGACTCCTCAACCTCCTTGCTGACGTCGCAGCCTTGTTGGGACATGGTGGCCATCCACCAACCATCCACTACTCCATCCATCTGGACCATCCAGGGTTGCTCGACACTCATCAGTAAACAAGACTGCTTGAAAAATAGTCTTCATGTATGTCTGGGCCCACTACAACCATTTCTGCTTGTGATCACTGTTTAGGGGTGGCCGAATAGTAGGTTTATGCACCAAAGCAAGCCTTTGAAGGATCCTACACCTTGAGGTTTCAGGGACTCCAGAGGCACCAGCAACTTCAAATAACTTTTTGCTGCTTTGTAATGGTATTTTGGCAGCTGCTCTCTTAATTCAATGAATTTGTCTGGCAGAAACCTTCCTCAATATGCCTTTATCTGCATGAACTCTGTTTCATTCATAAATCTCTTCACAGTATGATGATCACTCCTAAGTTTTCGTGAAATATCTAATGTTTTCAAACCTTGTCCAAGGCATTGCACTATTTAACACTTTTCAGCAGCAGAGAGATCCTTTTTATTTCCCATATTGCTTGAAACCTGTGGCCTGCTTAATAATGTGGAACATCATTTTTAAGTAGTTTTCATTTAATTAGAATCACCTGGAAAACTAATTATCACATGTATTTAAGATTGATTTCAGTGATCCATTGAGCCCTGAGACACAATACCATCCATGAGTTTATTTGAAAAACAAAACGATTAAATCTTTGACACTTAAATCCAATTTGCATAATAATTTGGAACACAGTGTAAAGTCTAAACCTTAAACCAATTGAGAATCTGTGGTCAGACTTGAAGCTGTTCATCAGAGGAAACCATATAATTTGAAGGAGCTGGAGCAGCTTTTGCCTTGAGGAGTGGGCAAAATTCCCAGTTACAAAATGTGGAAAGCTTATAGAGACTTAAACAAAGCGACTTTCAGCTGCAATTGCTGCAAAAGGAGACTCTACAAAGTACTGACTTTAGGGGGTGAATAGTTACGCACATGGAAGTGTTTAGTTATTTTGTCCTATTGTTTGCTTCACAATAAAAAAAAAACAAATGTTGACAGTTGTAGGCGTGTTCCTTACATGAACTGATGCAAACCCTTTACAAAACTGAAATTCTAGGTTGTGAGGTAGCAAAACACGAAAAATGCCAAGGGAGGTGAATATTTTTGCAATCCACTGTATTTAGTGAAATGCTGATCTATGGCAGTTTATATTTTGGTGCCATCTTACTGTTCTGTAACCAGATTTTCTACTGTACTTCTTGGCAGGTTAGAATGCAGTTGGCAGTTAAAGAAAGTGCTGCAGGGATATCTGCACATCGTGAAGCAGGTACATGACATCTGTATGGGTATCGATTTTCTGTGCTTGTCTGAAGTCCCCAATACGCATTAGATAAAAGTCGGACAAACTGGGAACATCATGACTCTTCCCGGACAGATAATGTTGGGTTGATGAGGATCTGGTGGTGTGAATTTAATTGCTAGATGATTTTGCTCTGTATGCTGATAAATTGCTGCCGTAGTCAGGCAGGTACTAACTCCCCTCTCCCCATAGAAAACACATGAGTGCTCGGCCGAATGCTGATATGTAGGGTGGGTTGGAAGAAACGTCTGTCTGCTGAAAAATCGTTTGTCCAATAGTTATATAAGTGAGGATCGGGCCGTCAGGTGTGTATACAGGCTTGGACTGGCCCACAGGAGAACCGGAAAATCCTCCGGTGGGCCCCTGTGCAGGAGTGGGCCACTACCCTCATATGAGCAGTACTTGGCACAGTATACTTGAATCACTATGTACGAACAATGGTGGCATCTTAATCATTTAACGATTTACCCAGTTCATTGTTACATAAATTTGTGATTGAGGATAATGTCACATTTACATGGTGCTGAAAAGTGGGGCCCTGGAGTTGGTTACTGGTGAGCCCCAATCCGACACTGGGTGTATATCATAATAGTTGTAAGATTTAGTAAATTCCTTCATGATATCTGAATTTATTGAAAGTTGATGAAGTTTTATGTGAAAACCTTTATTTGTAGTTTTGTTAAACTGTGGCTGAAAGGAGAATGCAAACTTGTCACGTAGAAGACTGACTTCAGAACGACTTGAGATGGACGCGGAAGCTGGAAATTTCATCTATAGATTTCCTTCTATTCCATTTTAGTTCTTGCATCTCTTTTAAGTTGATCTTTGATACTGTGTGTCAGCGGCCTCTTCACATGCTCCGTTTCTTTTAATGGCTCCATCTGGGGAGTAGACATTTATGTATCACTTTTTACTGACCTTCCTTCAAGCGCCCAAGAAAGGTATCTTCTAATTTTACTTACCCACACATAGAAGGATTTCCAAGCTAAACCTAAAAGTAATTTTTATTTCAGAAAACTTTCACATGTTATGATGATATGTCCAAAGTGTTGATAGGTGGGGATCTGTGTGCGCAGTGTCCCACACAAATTCTAAGCTGAGCATTGTGCCCTTTTACTTGTCAAGGCATCCTAAGGGTACAGGCAAAAATAACATGCCGATTGGTCGTAAATCCTCACTTTATTGCATTGCTCATCTATATCTATCTTGTTTTTTGCAGGCAATACAGCATTAGGCCCATTTTGAAAAAAGGTTTTCGGTTATAGGGTTACTAAACACCGCTAGTACCCTAACACCAATTGGCTATTCAATAAATCATTGTGGCATCAACACGGGCCATGTTCTGAACCTTCTTTCCCATAACAGAGGCATGATATCATATTTTGAGCTCTTTCGGCCCTAATGTGGATCTATTGAGACTCTGTTGTTGTACTAATGCAAAGCCCTATGTATTAAAGAGTTAAAGGCGTATTCCCGTCTCCAAAATCCCATCCCAATATGTAGTAGGTTTAATAATAATAGCAAATTTTCCAATTAAAATTGTAGTATAGTTTTCTGATTCGCCAGTTCTCTTTCCTCATGTGCAGGCATTGCAGGACCTTAGGTATCCATGGTTACAACCACTGATCTAGTGACAGGCAGTTAGCTAGTTGCTAATGAAACTTTCCAGCTTCCGTGTCTTTCCTTTTTTGGGTCCTTACGTGGAACTATAGAGACTCTCGTTGTACTAATGCAAAGCCCTATATATTAGCAAATACCTCCAATTAGAAATGTAGCATATTTTTTTTTATATTCGCTCTGTCTCCTTCCTCATGTGCAGGCATTGATTGATCAAAAAGGCATTGCAGGACCTTCGGTATCCATGATTACGACCACTAGCAACTAGCTACCTACCTGTCACTATATTAATGGTCGTAACCATGGATACCTAAGGTCCTGCAATGCCTTTATGATTAATCAATTAACCTTTATTACCCATTTATTAACCTAAAAATAGACATTCAAAGTAATCCTCACCTGTCTGCCGTTACTCTATAATGTGGAGGTCCCACGATGATCCCAAACTCTCCTACATCCGGATGATGTAGTGGCATCAGTAATGACCGCACAGGTAGGGATTCCTTTGATTTTTTTATTCTTATCTTAATAAATGGGTAAAAGAGGGTAATTGTTGGGGAGTGATTTGTGACATTATATACTTTGTACATAGTGATTCAAGTACAGGTGCTTCTCACTAAATTAGAATATCATCAAAAAGTTAATTTATTTCAGTTCTTCAATACAAAAAGTGAATCTCATATATTATATAGAGTCAATACAAACGAGTGATTTATTTCAAGTATTTATTTCTGTTTATTTTTAGGTTAATTAATGTTTATTTTTAGGTTACTAAATGGGTAAAAAATGTTAATTCTCCGGGAGTGATTTGTACAATTAAAGGACTTTTCTCTGTGTGTGTGTGTGTCTTTATTCATTTTAACTACTGGGGTTAGTAATGGAGATGTCTGATAGACACCTCTCCATTACTAACCCATGGGCTTGATGTAAGCGGACATAAAACAGCTGAGATCAACCCCAAAACTATCAATATCAGCCTGCAGCTGTCTACTTAGCCTTTTCTGGTTAGTGAAAAAATAGGGGGGACCCCATGTCATTGTTTTTTGTGTGTGTCTCCTTTTTACTAACCAGTAAAGGATAAGCAGACAGCTGTGAGCTGTTAATTATAAGCTGGAAACCTTTAGGGCTATTGGCCACTTCCCAGAATAATACCAGCCCCCTGCTGTCTGCCTTCCCTCAGCTGGTTAAGAAAAATAAAGGGGACCCCACGCCATTTTAAAAATACGCAGACGGTGGGTGAGGAATACAACTGACATCCACTTCGCCTGGTCTTGTTGATTGTAGGGAAACTGGGCGGCGATGATGACAGTTGGATTTAGCACACTGCGCCTGGGAACAGTGCTAACTGTAAGGCTTCACCCAGATGCCTGTACTTGTCATCTGTGTGTCATCAGTGTCTACATATGCGGGCCGTATTGTGGACTGTGCTGCTTGCAAAAACTATGGACTGTGCTGCTTGTTTTGCACATGGACACACGATTCATGGAAGCACACTGACATGTGCATAGACCCATAGATTTGAATGGCTCTGTGAAAATTATCACACTTACTGGAGACACTGACTAAGGGGGCTTTACCCTGCTTCCTCATTATAGTGAATTGGTCCATCATGGTTTCATCTGAATCGTGTCATTCTGAGATTTAGCTGGAAATCCAAATTCAAGTGCTCCAGTGTAGAGCTCAGGATAAATGTGATCCAAAATGTTATGTAAAATGTTCCCAATAAAAACTTTAACTAAATACACAAAAAAGCAACTCGGGTCCTTACTCAGGTCCGTCATCTTTCAGTGGAAATATAGGAGGTGTCCACATTACTGATAGTGCAAAGGCTCTGGAAAAGCAAAATAGTTCCTCACCCCCAAAAGAAATTTAGCAAATTCTGCACTCCCAAATCCAAATGCTCCCCTCCCTTCTGAGCCCCACAGTGTGCCTAAAGCACATTCAGCTTCCAAATGTTTGGCATTCCTCTAGCAATAACAGCCCGCTTAATTTACAGGATCCATGTCTCCAGAAGCACAAGCTGGGCATAACGTATCGGGCACTACAACGTACTTGGCTCTACAATCTACTGGGCACTACAATGGCAGATTTGCAATTTTCAATCAGCAACATCCACTGTTGCTTGTTTCTGGAAAACCCCTTAAGTCAAAATCATCACTACACCTGTAGACAAATTCCAAGAGGGGTGTGATTTTCAAAATAGGGTCACTTGAGGGTGGATTTTGCTCTTCTGACATATAGGGGCTCTGTGTATGGAGTCTGCAAACTGTTGTACGATAATTTGTTCTCCGAGAGTCAAATAGCGCTCCGTCCCTCCCGAGTCTCGCCGTGTGGCTAAGCACTACTGTGCAGCCACACATGGGATATTGCAAGTTCAGCAGAAATTGTGTGACAAATTTTGGTGCCATTTTTACCCATTTTTTTGTTTGAAAATGTATAATCTGGGGCTAAAACTATTTTTTGTTGCATAAATGTAATTATTTTTCCTTCACTGCCAATGGTGTAAAATTATGTGACACACTTGTGCTGTCAATATGATCACTGCACCATTAGATGAATTCATTGAAAGGTTTTTTATTTGTCAAATGGGGTCTCTTTTGGGGGGGTTCTGTTGTCTTAACACCTCAGGGCCTTTTCCAGTGGGTCATGGGACCCGCAAACCATAACAGTAAAATCTGCACTATAATATGGCGCTCCTTCCCTTCTGAGCTTTCCACTGTGCTTGAAAAGTATTTCCCGATCACATGTGGGGTATTAACCCATTCATGAAAAATTATACAAAAAACTATGCAGTCTATTTGTTTTCATTGGCCCTTTTAAAAATAAAAAATCCTTGGCCCAAACCACATTTTAGTGGTAAAAATGTAATTATTCTTTCTTCAACACCCAATGGCATAACATTCTGTGAGGCACATGTGCCCATATGTTCACTACACCCCTGGTTGAATTCATTGGGAGTGTAGTTTGTAAAATGGGGTTACTTATGATGGGATTTCTGCTGTTCTTGTACCAGAGGGTCTCTGCTGATGTGACATGGCACCCGCAAACCATTCCTGCAAATCTGCACTACAATATGGCGCTCCTTCCATTCTGAGCTTTGCACTGCTCCTGAAAAGTAATTTTCTACCTCATATGGGGGTATTAGTGTACTTTAGAAAGTAAAAAATTGTACCATTCATTTTCTCCAATTATCCCATTTGGGACCAAAGCAACATTTTAGTGGAAAAGTGGTAATTTTCCATTGATTCAGCCCAATGTTCTACAATTCTGTGAATTGCCTAAGGGGTTAAAAATGCTCACTACACCCCTAGATGAATTCATCAAGAGGTGTAGTTTCCAAAATGGGGTCACTTGTTGGGGGTTTCCCATGTTTAGGCACATCAGGGGCTCTGCAAGCGCGACATGGTATTCCCTAACTATTCCAGCCAATTTTGTGCTCCAAAAGTCAAATGGTGCTGCTTCCCTTCTGAGCCTTGCTGTGCCCCCAAACAGTAGTTTCCCACGACATATGGGGTATTGGTATATTCAAGAGAAGCTGCACAACAGTTTTGAGCACTTTGTGGGGCGTAGTTTTTAAAATTATGTCACTTTTAGGTATTTTCTGTCGCACAGGCTGGTTACTGATTTAGGCCACATTCACACGTTCAGTATTTGGTCAGTATTTTTACCTCTGGATTTGTAAGCCAAAACCAGGAGTGGAACAATCAGAGGAAAAGTATAATAGAAACATATGCACCACTTCTGTATTTCTCACCCACTCTTGGATTATTCTTACAAATACTGATGTAAAATGCTGACCAAATACTGAACATGTGATTGTGGCCTTAATAAAATCCTGACAACGCCAAATTTGTTGTTTTTTTTTGGTTTTGCTACTATAGAAAAAAATCATTTAAAAAAAAAAAAAAAAAAGTTTTTTTTGGTCACCATATTCTAATTCCCATAACCAGTCTTTCTTTTTCTTTTTGTAGATAATGATGTGCGAGGGCTTGTTTTTTGAAGGTCGAGCTGTAGTTTTTATTGGTACCATTTTGTTTGCGACATGACTTTTTTAAATTCCTTTTCATTAATTTTTTCTTTTGTATGTTGTTTGAACAAAAAAACAATAAATATGAATTCATTAACTTTATTCTGCGAGTGATACCATTATGGTGAAACACAATTTATAGTTTCTTTTCTATATTTTACTCCTTTTGAAAAAGAAAATCACTTTAAAAAAATAATCTTTTTTTTTTGTTTTCATATTGCGAGAACCTTTAATTTTTTCGCTTTTCTGAGTACGGAACTTTAAGAGAGCTTGTTTTTTGCGTAACGATCTGAAATTTTTATTGCTATCATTTTTTATTTTGTTTTATCACTTGTTCACTTATTTTATTTCATTTTTTCTAAGGCAAGTTGAACAGAAAACAACAATTCTGGCTAAGTTTTTAATGGCAACCACCTAGGAGGGATGGGGGATAAATAATATAATTTTATAGTACAGGTCTGTGTGCGCGTGTGTGTGTGTGTGTATATATATATATATATATATATATATATATATATATATATATATATATATATATATATATATATATATATATATATATATATATTATACTGTATATCTCTTAAACAACAGAATATAACTCCAAGTAAATCAAACTTCTGTGAAATCAAACTGTCCACTTAGGAAGCAACACTGTTTGACAGTCAATTTCACATGCTTTTGTGCAAATGGAATAGACAACAGATGGAAATTATTGGCAATTATCAAGACACAGTCAATAAAGGAGTGGTTCTGCAGGTGGGGACCACAGACCACATCTCAGTACCAATGCTTTCTGGCTGATGTTTTGGTCACTTTTGAATGTTGTGCTTTCACACTCATGGTAGCATGAGATGGACTCTACAACCCACACAAGTGGCTCAGGTAGTGCAGCTCATCCAGGATGACACATCAATGCGACCTGTGGCAAGAAGGTTTGCTGTGTCTGTCAGCGTAGTGTGCCGAGGCTGGAGGCGCTACCAGGAGACAGGCCAGTACACCAGGAGACATGGAGGAGGCCGTAGGAGGGCAACAACCCAGCAGCAGGACCGCTACCTCCACATTTATGCAAGGAGGAACAGGAGGAGCACTGCCAGAGCCCTGTAAAATGACCTCCAGCAGGCCACAAATGTACATGTGTCTGCACAAACGGGTAGAAACCAACTCCATGCGGATGGTCTGAGTGCCCGACGTCCACAGATGGGGGTTGTGCTTACAGCCGAACACCGTGCAGGAGGCTTGACATTTGCCACAGAGCACCAGGATTGGCAAATTTGCCACTGGCGCCCTTTGCACTTCACAGATGAAAGCAGTTTCACACTGAGCACATGTGACAGATGTGACAGAGTCTGGAGACCCCATGGAGAGCGATCTGCTGCCTGCAACATCCTTCAGCATGACTGTTTTGGCAGTGGGTCAGTAATGGTATGGGGTGGAATTTCTTTGGAGGGCCGTACAGCCCTTCATGTGCTCACCAGAGGTAGCCTGACTGCCATTAGGTACCGACATGAGATCCTCAGACCCCTTTTCAGACCATATGCTGGTGCGGTTGGCCCTGGGTTCTTCCTAATGCAGGACAAAGCCCGACCTCATGTGGCTGGAGTGTATAAGCAGTTCCTGCAAGATGAAGGCATTGAAGTTATGGACTGGCCCGCCTGTTCCCCAGACCTGAATCCGATTGAGCACATCTGGGACATCATGTCTCGCTCCATCCACCAACATCACGTTGCACCACAGACTGTCCAGGAGTTGGCGGATGCTTTAGTATAGGCCTGTGAGTAGATCCCTCTGGAGACCATCCACCGCCTTATCAGGAGCGTGCCCTGGCGTTATACAGTAGGGAGGTCATAAAGGAACGTGGAGGCCATACACAATACTGAGCATCTTTTCCTTGTTATCAAGCATTTCCACTGAAGTTGGATTAGCCTGTAATTTGATTTTCCACTTTGATTTTGAGTTTAATTCCAAATCCAGACCTCCATGGGCTAGTCATTTTGATTTACATTGATAATTATGTTTTATTGTTCTCAACACTTTCAACTATACAATGAATAAAAATTTGCAACTGGAATATTTCATTCAGAGATATCTAGGACGTGGCATTTTAGTGTTCCCTTTATTTTTTTTGAGCAGTGTATGTATGTGTATATGTATGTATATGTATGTATATATTGCTGGTCCCACCAGGGGACTTGAGTGTGTGATTCTTTAATCGCATTGATAATACACTGAACTACTTACGTAGAGTGGTGCATTATCTATCCTGTCCGTGTTTGACAGGCTCTAGGACCACCCCGCCACTGTATGAATCTGATAGACTGACTTGCATCCATTGTTATGGCTCATTGTTGCCATAGCAGCCATTGGCACCCCATGATGGTGCTTTGCTTTGGGGAAAGCTGAAAGGCTGACAGAGGGAGCGATCTCCCTCTGTCAGACTTCTCACATGCCTCTGTCATTATTGACATCAGCCTGCAAAGGAGTTAAAGTGCTGAGATTGGAGCAAGCCTGATGGGGTTAAATGAAAAACAAAAGGTTTAGTTACTTTTTAAACACATGTATAGTTTGATGACTTTGTGAATTATCTTTTTTTGTTATATCATAGTAGTTTAACATCTTTATGTAGAACACGTTATGATATTTTGGACAAATACTTTCTATGGAATCTTTATAAAAATCTTTCTTTCTATTTTTTCTTCCTGAAGAGGTTACAGCACAGTCCAACTCTGAGCAGCTTTATGATGGAGTTAAAGACTATATTGGTAAGTAGCACTGATCTGTATGATTTAGCTTGGCAGGCATGTAACATACATTTTTGTATAATGTTATCACATATATTAATAAAAGGAGTTATATTGTTTAATGGTTTACTTTACCACAATAAGGAAGAGCAGGTGTTGAGAATATTGCCCATTTGTCGTCTTATAGCGTCAGACCTGATTCTCCCAATGATCATTTAGGCTTAGGGTCACACGGTGACGTGGGGCGCGGCCATGAAATCGCAGTGACAGATTACAGCATTGGATGTATCCACACAAAGTCGCAAATGTGTTGGATTTTCTTTTGCTTTTCTCAAGTTGCACGTGTCACTTCCCAGTTCATTTGACTTCTGCAATTGACTTTATTTGCAGCAAAATATAGTTGTAAAATAGTTGTGCTATTTCACCACAGGTACAAGTCACATTCTGTATTGCAGCGCTATTAGGCCTTAGAGGCTATTTTCACTATCAGGGCAAAGCAAATGTAGCCTAGATGGGACCTAGTTCCCCGTTACATAAGAGAAGTTTAAAGCTGATCTGTCACCAAATTTCACAATCTAAACTGCACACATTATTTAATAAATCTCTTAGACCTGATGAGATTAGCCTTTTTACTTTGAAAACCCATGTCAGAATGACTGTGCAATCCTGATATTAAAATGTGCATTTTATGTGTCTCCCGATCCTGAGAGAGCGGATGAGTCCGATGTATTCAGTCCCCGCCCACCTGACTGACAGCTATATCTACCTGTGTAGTTTGTTTCTTAGCCCCTGAGTACACATCGTACATGCGAAACCAACATAAAGCTTTTTGTCATTTTGCTATGTTAGGAAGCGGTATAAGCAGTTTTTTCAGTAATATAGTATTTATAACGTTATGGTGCATCATCGTGACTGTATATTGCACTCCACCACTTTAGTACAGTACATCACATCGATATACTTTTTTTTTTCTCTCCATTGAATTTTCCATTAAAAATGATCCTTATACTTTACAGTATACTTTTTTTTTTTCCTTAACTTGGGAAGTTTTGGGCTTTTTATGCCTCTACAGGGGTGTACTTTTGAAACTACCAGTCTGAGATATGTGTAGAAATCCTCCATAACTGCCTTAAACTGAAACACAATCTGAACAATGTTCTATTTCAGGATGCGGCTCTGAAGAACACAAATTCCATAGACGCGTCACCTGCTCCACAGTATTATTCCTCCCTTGTTAAGGACATCGAGAACTTAGGCTGGGATAAGTATGTCTGGAGAATCTGCTTCCTCTGTTAGATATTTTGACCTGTCATGATTCTGTCACCTATATCACAACAGTATGGCTGATCGGCTCCTCACAATTATTATGACACACAAGTGTAAAAAATTCCATCCCAACATAGGAGCGGGCAGTAGACACGCTTTACCTACAGGAATCTTGGAAGACATTTGTAGCAGCAGAGTGCACACGTGTATGAGAACTTGTGGTTGTTACCCAGCACATTAATGTTAATGGATAATTGTTCCATCACATCTGCTTGATGTTTGAATGCTCAGAAACATCATTAGCATCGTGATTCTCATGAGAATTGTTGATCAATATCAGATATGTGGGGGTCTGACACTCGTCACCCGCACTGACCAGCTGTTAGAAGGTTCTGTGGCCAGAGGTACACAGTGTACAGAGCTGGAACAGCACATCTGTGTAGTATCTAACCTCTCTACTGCACTCTTTTAAAAAGGAATCTGCTAACTTTTTCTTACTGTGTAATTTGAGTGCAAAATAATCTAGAGACAGAGACCCTAATTCCAGTGATCTGACACTTATTGAGCTGGTTGTTGTATTTTTGATAATCTCCTGCTGATACAGCAGTGGTTCTAACCTTAGAAGACTAGTAAACCTGCTGCCATGTAGTCCCCCATATTCATGAGCTCTGTATAACTCCGCTCCCACCACTGATTGATAGCTTTCTGCCTATGCAGAGTGTACACAAATAGAAGCCAATCAGTGGTGGGGGGCAGGGCTATACAGAGCTCATGAATATGGAAAACAACATGGCAGCAGGTTTACTGGTCCTCTAGTGGTAATCTCCTGATGATAATACTGTGATTTTATCAAAACTATGGTAAGCTGCCCAGTAAGTGATGGATTACTGGAATCAGGGTCTCTGTCTCTACACCATGCTGCTCTCAGATTAATTTGTAAAAGCTTGGTGGCAGTTTCCCTTTAATAAAATTAGTTTGATACTGTTCGAGCACCAGAAATAAAAACCTACACCAGCCGATTTCTGACGTACACCAAAATAAATTTGTTGCATGGTGCTTAGCATTCTGCCCCGCTTGCGCTATGCTCTGTCCACTTTTTCTGAAAGTGGCAAGATCAGCAGAGAAAATTCATAAAAGTTACAAACTATGGCTCAGAAATGGCGTTTGCCATAATCTATGACTTTTTTTTTAACACCAAATTCTGACATTATTGCAATAATATATGTTCCTCTCTATCTTTTCTGCAAATCTTCATCACTCTGTCTGCCTTTTTTCCTACATAATATCTGATAACCTTTTCCTGACTGCAAGATTTTCGTTAGCCGTTCCTCTACCAAAAATCT
This sequence comes from Ranitomeya variabilis, assembly GCF_051348905.1. Classification (NCBI taxonomy): domain Eukaryota; kingdom Metazoa; phylum Chordata; class Amphibia; order Anura; family Dendrobatidae; genus Ranitomeya; species Ranitomeya variabilis. Next base: position 100,346,269 of record NC_135233.1, read on the forward strand.
GACAAAATGTAGAAGAAAGAAGAAACCCGGCCAGAGAACATGGTCTAAAACTTCATGATAGTAAAAAAAATTTTTTCAGTGTTGTGCTCCCCACAGCGCTGGTATAGGGCATGCCAGAGCCTAATGAACAATGTATTTTGCCCTCTGTAATAATTCAAATAATTTATACTTTAAAATGTTTATTAGAAACTGCAAACACGCTTTCACATTTACAATGCAAATATGTCTGTCAAAGTTTAATCTCATTTAAATTAGCTCATCTGAAACTTAATTACATTGTTCAGACTTGGGCAAACAGCAGTGAAATCTCTTGATACAGGGCATTTAGAGCAGCTGCATCCGGGCAAAATATGTAGATACCAGTAGACTTAACTGCAGTTGTATGTTTACATCTGCAATATTGCCATGCAAATTACTGTGTGTAAACTGGTCATGGATGTTCTGGACACCGCCGGCGGTCATATGTGTTCTGGACGCCACCGGCTGTCGTGTGTTCTGGACGCCGCCGGCAGTTATGTGTGTTCTGGACGCCGCCGGCAGTTATGTGTGTTCTGGATGCCGCCGGCGGCCATGTGTGTTCTGGACGCCGCCGGTGGTCGTGTGTTCTGGACGCTGCCGGCGGTCATATGTGTTCTGGACGCCGCCGGCGGTCATGTGTGTCCTGGACGCCGCCGGCGGTCATGTGTGTCCTGGATGCCGACGCCGGTCTTGTGTGTTTTGGCTACCGCTGCCAGTCATGTGTGTTCTGGACACCGGTCATGTGTGTTCCATGAAAAATGCCAGTCTTGATGAGGAAGTGTGTTGGAATCAGATGTATCAGACTTATACTTTTTCATAAATCAGGAGTGTCAGATGAGTGGCGTGCGCCTCTGTGTGCACCTTGCCACAAATCCTTCTCCAATCACTGCTGGAATATGGTTTGTGGAGTAGCAAATGCCACTGCTCATCCCACCCCAGTCCTTCCCTGCTCGACCAACTCTATCAGAGCTGGGCAAAAATGGCGTAAGAACACCAATTATCTCAAAATTTTACCACAGCCTTCAGTTGCACCAAAATTTTGCAACTGTTCAAAGCTATTAACATCAGAATACCGGTGTAAGGCTATGTGCACATGTTGCGGATTGTATGCGTTTTTGCCGCATTTTTTCGCCTCGAAAACGCATGCACAACACAGTCCATTGAATTCAATGGGATTCCACAATGCTGTTCTAATGCTGCGTATTTTTCCGCGGCGGAATCGCATCGTGGAAAAATACGCAGCATGCTCATTCTTTGTGCGGAATCGCGGCGATTCCACACACATAGGAATGCATTGAAACGCTCACTTTACGCATGTGGCTAAGCCCACCATGCGTAAAATGAGCGCTTCATATTCGCGGGGTCTGGAGGAGAGGAGACTCCCCTCCAGTCCCTTGGGAACCATATTTCCGTTAAAAAAATATATATATATATTGATATACTTACCTTCCGATGGCCCCCGGAGTCCTCCCGCCTCTCAGCGGTGCACATGGCGGCTTCCGTTCCTAGGGATGCATTGTGCGAAGGACCTGGGATGATGTCGCGGTCACGTGTCCGTGACGTCACAAAGGTCCTTCGCGCAATGCATCCATGGGAACGGAAGCCACCGGGAGCGCCGCTGAGGAGATCGGAGGCCGTCGGAAGGTGAGAATAACCATGAGAAAATACATAGTCACGGTAAAACACTCTGGAAAGTCTTTTATACATGTTCTTATGAAGGACCGTTCAAATTGTTTATGTAGTTATTGTCAAGAAATGGTTTGTCCATTTTTCTTAATAATTATGGTATATTTTTTGCTAGTGTTAAAAGGCAATAAAGCTGGGGTGTTCTCAGATATTTCACTTTTTTCATTTTTTTAGATTATTATTTGTAGATACTGAATTCAGTGCAATCAAATTAAAAATTGAAGATTCTTCAGGTCGTGAACACGTAGCCATTGTGAAGCTAGGTGCCAGGGTAAGTGTCTATATTTTGCTATTTAGCTTTCTCTTAAAGTACTTTGAAAAGGGTTGTCTCACCAACAAAGTATATTTTAATCAATAGATCTTTAAATAATAATAAGTGCCACTATTAAAAAATGTTCCGGTGTTGAGATAATCTTGTGAATGTGTCCCTGCTATGTACTGTATAATCGCCATGTAGGACTATAGTCGCCATATCCACAATTCCTGGCCAGAAGAGGAAACCAGTATACAGACATGACAGAATGGGATCTCAGCTGATTCTTTTTGGGAGATCAAACATTACCCTGCCTGTTTTATCACAGGAATGAGTGATTGTGCCGCGTCTTCAGTCCCCTTAGCTCATCATAAATCTAGGGGCAGTGCCCACTCTGCCTCTCCCTGCAGCCTCTGTAACCTGCACATCATGTTTTAGTCCTAATCCCAAGGAATGGAATAAAGGTCTTTTTCCCATTAATTCGAACTGGTGAGTGCCGCATCTTCTTTCTTCAATATTGCAGATTTAAGCACCAAACACTGTTCCATTAGCCGCTGTAGCTCTACATATGGAATGTCTATTCATCCTATCAGGAAATTTTTATATGTTGAAATTTCTTTGAACAGTGCAAAACCATGGTCGTGTTTAGCGATCCGTCACTGTGCATCTCATAGTTGTATCAATGTATGGAAAAATATGCATCGTATAAAATTTGGCAAACGTATGAAGCCATGACTTTGTGGTCCCTTTGCACAACTGTAGAGAAGGGGATTTGTGATACAATGGCTTGCGAAAGCGTCACTCTCCTTGGCTTTTTGCCTATTTTGTTACATTACAACCTGTGTTTAAATATTTTTGTAATCTGATTTGTGTGTGATGCATCAGCACTAAATAGTCTAAGTTGGTGAAGTGAAGTGAGAAAAATATAGGCATAAAGTAAATGTATGGGATCAAATAGTTAAAAATTAGCCTGTGCATATGTATTCACCCCTTTTGCGATGAAGGCTCTAAAAATTTCTGAAGCAAGCAATCACCTTCATAAGTCACATACTTAGTGAAAGCAAGTCCCCCTGTGTGCAATCTAAGTGTCACATGGCTGTCAGTATATACACTTCACCTTTTCTGAAAATCCAGAGAGGCTGCAGCACCATTAACCCCTTCATGACCTTGGGATTTTCCATTTTTCCGTGTTCGTTTTTTGCTCCCCTCCTTCCCAGAGCCATAACTTTTTTATTTTTCCGTCAATATGGCCATGTGAGGGCTTATTTTTTGCGAAACAAGTTGTATTTTTGAACTACATCATTTGTTTTAGCATGTCGTGTACTAGAAAACGGGAAGAAATTCCAAGTGCGGTGAAATTGCAAAAAAAGTGCAGCCCCACACTTGTTTTTTTCTTGGCTTTTTTGCTAGGTTCCCTAAATGCTACAACTGACCTGCCATTATGATTCTCCAGGTCAGTATGAGTTCATAGACACCTAACATGACTAGGTTATTTTTATCTAAGTGGTGAAAACAAATTCCAAACTTTGCTTTAAAAAAAAAAAAAAAAAATTGCGCCCTTTTCCGATACTCGTAGCGTCTCCATTTTTCATGATCTGGGGTCGGTTGAGGGCTTATTTTTTGCGTGCCGAGCTGGCGTTTTTAATGATACCATTTCGGTGCAGATGCATTCTTTTGATCGCCCGTTATTGCATTTTAATGCAATATCGCGGCGACCAAAAAAAAAGTAATTCAGGCGTTTCTAATTTTTTTTCTCGCTACGCCGTTTAGCGATCAGGTTAATGCTTTTTTTTTATTGATAGATCGGGCGATTCTGAACGTGGTGATACCAAATATGTGTAGGTTTGATTTTTTTTTTATTGATTTGTTTTGAATGGGGCGAAAGGGGGGTGATTTAAACTTTTATATTTTTTTTTATTTTTTTTCACTTTTTTAACTTTTTTTTTTTACTTTTGCCATGCTTCAATAGCCTCCCTGGGAGGCTAGAAGCTGGCACAACGCGATCGGCTCTGCTACATAGCAGTGATCATCAGATCGCTGCTATGCAGCAGAAATGCAGGTGTGCTATGAGCGCCGACCAGCAATCAGTAACCATAGAGGTCTCAAGGACCTCTATGGTTACTCTGCAGAAGCATCGCTGACCCCCGATCATGTGACGGAGGTCGGCGATGCGATCATTTCCGGCCGTCCGGCTGCAAGCTCCGGTTAAATGCCGCTGTCTGCGTTTGACAGCAGCATTTAACTAGTTGATAGCGGCGGGTGAATCGCGATTTCACCCGCCGCTATTGCGGGCACATGTCAGCTGTTCAAAACAGCTGACATGTCCCAGCTTTGATGCGGGCTCAGCGCCGGAGCCCTGCATCAAAGCGGGGGTTCTGACCTCGGACGTACTATCCGAGGTCAGAAAGGGGTTAAGCAAAGGCCACCACTAATCAAACACCATGAAGACCAAGGAGATCTACAAACAAGTCAGGGACAAAGTTGTTGAGAAGTACAAATCATGGGTTGGGTTAAAAAAAAAAAATATCCCAATCTCTGATGATTCCCAGAACACCATCAAATCCATTATCGTCAAATGGAAAGAACATGGTACAACAACAAACCTGCTAAGAGAGGGCCGCCCACCAAAACTCTCAGCCCGGGCAAGGAGGTCATTAATCAGAGAGGCAGCACAGAGACCAAAGGTAACCTTGAAGGAGCTGCAGAGTTCCCAAGCAGAGACTGAAGTACTGTATCTGTCCATATGATCACAATAAGCCATACACTCCATAGAGATGGCATTTATGGAAGAGTGGACAGAAAAAAGCCTTTACTTACACACACAAATTGTAAGGCGCATTTTGAGTTTGCCAAAAGACGTGGGAGACTCCCCAAATATATGGATGAAGGTGCTGAGGTCAGATGAGACCAAAATTGAACTTTTTGGCCACCAAGGAAAGTGCTATGTCTGGCGCCAAACTAACACAGCTTATCACCCCAAGAACACCATCCCCACAGTGAAACGGGGTGGCAGCATCATGATATGGGGATGTTTTTTGGCAGCAGGCACAGGGAAAATGGTCCGAGTCAAGGGAAAGATGGATGGTGCAAAATACACAGATATACTATAGCAATACCTTTTTCTATATGTCAATGATTTGCGACTGGGATGGAGGTTGACCTTCCATCAAGACAGTGACCCAAAGCATACTGCTAAAGCAACACTGGTGTGGTTTAAGGGTAAATGTTTTGGAGAGGCCTAGTCAAAGCACAAACCTTAATCCAATAGATAATCTGTGGTCAGACTTGAAGATTGCTGTTCATCCAAGGAAATCATCTAACTTGAAGGAGCTGGAGCAGTTTTGCCTTGAGGAATGGGCAAATATTCCAGTGGCAAGGTGTGGAAAGGTAATAGAGACTTATCCAAGGCGACTTGCAGCTGCAATTGCTGCAAAAGGAGGCTCTACAAAGTAATGACTTTGGGGGGGTGAATAGTTAAGGACTCTGAAGTTTTCAGTTATTTTGTCCTATTTGTTTGCTTCACATTAAAAAGAAAACCAAAGGTTCAGACTGTAGGCATATTGTTTAAATGAACTGATGATAACTCAAAAAAAAAAACTGTGAAATTCCAGGTTGTGAGGTAGCAAAACACAAAAAATAGTCAGTGGGGTGAATACTTTTGCAAGCAGCCTAATGTCCATGACCTTGCCGCTTAGGTGTAAGGGGCCGTCACATTGGATATTGGCGCTTTTTCTTTTCTGCGGTAAGCCTAGTATATGGCTAACTGGATCAAAAGGGCTATGTTGAGTGAGATGCTGCCAGACTCCGTCTAGGAGCCTTGGGAAGAATGAAGAGGGAAACCACATGCCCTGGAGGAAGAAGATGGACTGAGGTAGATGTGCAGTACATACACCATGCCCAGATAATGGTGGGACTTTTCTTAAAGTCTTTGTTAAGGTGAAAAGCTGTTATTACTTCAGATAAACAATGGCATTAAGTGAAGGACTACCATAACCTGCTGGAAGCACATACAGTATCTGCCATTGCAGCACTCAACTGCTGGAGGTGGTGTCCATCAATAATGAGAATTTCCAGGAAATCAGGTAAAAGGGAATACTGCGTATAGATTGGAAAGGAGTAAGGGTGCCAGTACCTAATGCAATGTAGGAATCTTTGACTTTCATGAGATATCTGGGAGGAGAACCTGGAAGGAGAACTGGTAGAGCTGGTGTAGACCACATTCGTTCAATGAGAATGGCACAATCTTCATTCTATCTGACGTTGGCGACACCAGCACCAATTCTACCAGCCCCTATTTTATGTCTTTGAATTTAGAGACGTTGGCAGCTCAGCATCTCACCAGCAGATAATCTCTTTTCTAACCCTTACATGTTATTTTAATATAAAAAAAGACCAAAATCTCCTATATTCTTGTTTTTGTCTCTCATTAAAGCCCCTCATTCTGTTGTTTCCAGCAGAATACATCCAACCTCGTTCTTTAACAGCAAATTCTGCTTCAAATATTAAGAAAACTTTTCTATCCAATTAATACTTTTTCCTTTTTTTTTTTAATAAACCAGAATCCGTTTTGCCCGTTTCGGCCCAACAAAGCAGGTCTTCTATTTGTGTATATATTCAAGACCAAATAATTAAAAATCGCCGTGCCGAAAGTATTAATCTCCTCTACACGGGTCTCGCAGAGGCATTAAGAGCCTCCATAAATGTTCTGCCTCTTTTCATACATATATAAGTGGATATTGTAATGAATTTGTACTGTCGTTAGTAAGGACTACTGTTACTTCTGAGAGCTTAAGTTATTAAGTAAATTGTCTGAAGAATTGTTTTCTTTTAAAGCCATTTCACAGTTGGCGAAATAACTGTTTCACTTACTAGTCTGTTAAGCAATGCGATAAAGGTGATTACTATGTGCCTTCTTCCTCGGAAGGGATCTCGCTAATTTTACCCTACATCATTAAGTTAGTGAAACAGAGCAGCCTTCCCCCGCAATAGACAATGGCGTCTTTTTTTTTTTTTTTTAATCCTTTCAGTAATCTAATATTGCTTGTTTTTACTGTCGAAGGCAGCATTGCCATCAGCGAGAAGAGTCGGTATAAAGAGAGCGGTGTTTTTACTGCTTACTTTGTGTATAAAGAAGCAGCTGGTACATTAAATGAAGAAGCTAACGTGCCCGCATTAAATCCGAGGCCCTCATTATTTAAACCTGGGTTTTCTGAACTGTTTGTGACTTTTCAATAATGCCCTCTCTTGCCTCCAGCCACTCCGACTTCCCTAAGCTCACAAAGCTAAGTAGTTCCATTTTTCAGCTTTTATCTTTGCCCACGAGAAGATAAATGGAACGGGGGGCAACGAATATTTGTGACGGTGCGAGTGTAATCCGGCGTTCGGTGTGAAAGGGATAAGAACGTACGCATTTCATGTGCAGAGAGGAGATCCGGCAACAATCCTAACGATGAAGCCTAAAAGCAGAAGATAGATAAGCCAGCATCCAATATGCCATGAAGATGGTTTCCATCTTTGTCTTCTTTTTTAAAACATGGGTCATGAACAAAACCCACAGATGAAATTTAAGTATTACATATTTCAGGCTCAGACGGCCCTTAAGCAAAACTCAACAGATTTCTCAATTAGAGTTAAGCGAATTTGCTTGAGTCACTGCTTATTCAGCAAGCTATAGCACTTACCGAATAAGCTGCAGAGGGAACCCGGATACATGGAGCGCGCCGGCTGATCAGCTGTCCGGCGCCGCAGCTGTATGTGTCGCGGCTGTGTCACTGTCACAGCACATGTAAGGAGAACCCAACACACAGACTCTCCTTGCATGTGTCGTGATTGCAGCAGTGGCGCCGAACAGCTGATCAGCCGGCACGCTCCATGTATCCGGGTTCCCTCTGCAGCTTATTCAGTAAGCCCTATAGCTTGCTGAATAAGCAGGAACCCAATCAAATTTGCTCAACTCTATTCACCTTGTACGTGTTTTGGGCCGATACAGCCCTTAATGAGAACCTGTTCTCTGATACATGCTGCCCACTCCATGAGCACCACATATCAAGCACTGGCGGTATTATCTCAGCCTGGTATGGTTGACTCTGGAACACTTCGGCATTTCAGAGAATGATACACTTAAAAAGTCATCGAGGACTGAAATCGTGCTGTAGACCAGTCGGACAGGCAGGTTCATGGAGGTTTCTCCTTTCCCACTAGGAGATGGTGGGTATAGGCACAGACCGGTCAATACAGGGGAGTGGGCGGGGAGAATCCACTGGGAATCGCCTGTCTGACTAGTCTACATCACAGTCCCAGTCCTCGATATCTTTTAAAGTATGTTTTTTTCCGAAACGCCGCAGCGTTTGAGTCACATAACATTAGATAATGTAGCCAGTGCCGTATACATGCCAGCCATGGATTGGGCAGCATGTATCAGCTGACAGGTTCTCTTTAAATGGAACCTGTCCTCTGCAAAAAAATTAACTTTATTCCCCCCGCAGCGTTCGGTTTTAGTCACGGGGGTGGCACCGGTACTGGTTCAGTCACTGCAGGGGGTGTGGGGGAGCAGAAAAGTATACAGACATTGCGGCAGGGGATCACTGATGATTCTTTCTGTGAGATTAAAAAAAGTGTTTAAACAGCCAGGAAAATGTTTTTTCCTTACAGAAAGAATCAGAATAGATATTTCAAGATCTATTAAAATTTGCTTTGTGGAAACCCCCTTTAAGTGAAGGGGATACCTGAGGTCAGATTAAAGTTGTTTTAATTTATCAAGGTATTAAAGTTGTAAGTTTGATCAGTCCGTGCCATTATTGCACGTCTTATGATTTGTTAGGTTATTACTGGACTAATAGTTATTGCTTTATAGTAATTGTAAAATGTAGCATTGCCGCTTGTTTCCAGTCATTAGTGACTTCCATTAATCAATGTGGTTATTTTTTTATTATATACACTTATAGGTAATATAGTTTTTCTGTTATGTAATTAATTCCGTAGGTACTCTAGTATATTTTTAGGTACCAATTAAAGTACTATAATTAATTGGCTATGGGAAGTTTATTGTTAATTATCTCATCCTATTAAAGTTATTGATAAGTGTTAAGGACTTGTAATTAATATAACTTTATTAATTATACTCAATAGATTGGTTTTAATTAAATGCAAAGTAATGCAATTAAATGTTAATGATTAGTGTACTGTGGTAAAACAGTCACCTGCGACTTGTGGTTACATCAGAGAGCTATGGCGACTCATAAGTAACGCCAATGTTTACCCTTTGGGGAAAGGACTAGAACTCCAGCAGGGATCCTATAAGTCAGTGCAAAGTATGAGATCTGATTAGGCGAAGTAAGCGGCTTTGGACTGGGATCTATGGGGTAACGGGTCTCCTTGTGGAGAGTGACAAACCAAGCCTGGCATGTCAGGGTGAGGAGACTTATAATCCGTGCATACGCCTCTGGGAAATTAAATATGCAAACTGAACTCTAGTGCCACATATTAGAAGCAGCAATCTTAAAAGTCCATATCAATTCTTTAACGAGCCTTGCAATATGACTTGGCATAAAAGACAAACCAGAATCGCAATTTGCAGACATGGTGTTTCGGGGTGTTGCCCCTCATCGAAGAGACAATTACCATTTTTAATTTCCCAGAAGAACATTCATGGCTTATAAGTCTCCTAATTCTGACATGCCAGGCTTGGCTTGTCGCTCTCCATAAGAAGAAACGTTGTTACCCTTTATACTTCATTGGGAAGAAAACTTTCATTGAATTGTTAAAAAAAAAAAGTGCAACTGTTTCTTAAAGTAAAACATGGAAGTTACCACAATGACAAAACTTTACTGCAAACCTTGGGCGACTCCTTTTCTCCCTTAGGAGGCCTAACAATAGACAAGGCAGAAATAACGAATTAGGTATGTTCTCTGATCAGAGTGATTAATAGCCGGGCTGCAGATTTGTTTTGGGTGGAGTTGGTAGAAATATACCAACTTTGGCTCATGCCCACTCCTAACATTTGACGTACACGTATGTTATGGTTGTTATGGGGTTCCCACAACATGATGTATAGTTACGCCATGGTGATCATTCGGGCACAGGAGTAGTCCCCACCCGATCACCGCAGGGAGCTCTGCACAACTGACAGCCAAGCTCCTGCAGCAACAGCCAGGGTCAGTGGAGCAACAATCCTGGTTTCTCCATATTGGGGTCAATAGCAACCACTTAATCAGAGAGGGCTACACCACCTTCTCCACCATCGCCCCTTCCTCCTGTGATGTGATCACTGGATGCCAGTGTTAGCTATGGCAGCCCATGCCCGTCAGATCGTCCTGCTACAATGGCCTCTTAGAAACTACTTATAGCAAGGCACTTACAGGCCATATGAAACTGAAAGTCCAATATTGACTGACAGACCAGCAATCAAAGTGGAAAGTCGGACTTGGTATTTGAAAAAAAAAAAAAATAGTTGAATAAAATTGGTCTGAAAAAGCCGGGACAAATCACAGAAAAATGTTTTGCCATTATATTTACAGCTTTCATTTAAAAACTAAAAAAAAAAATAAACCAATAAAAAGTACATATATAATTGGGATCATCGCATCTAAAATAACCTGCGCAATAAAAATGTCACATTTTTGTATTATCTGTTTGATGAAGACAGTAAAAAAAAATTGCAAAAAGTCAGTGTTTTCTTCATTTCGCCATGCAAAAAATCGAACATACAGCAATCAAAGTCTTATGTTAAGAAATGCAGGGCCGGATTAATCTAGATCAGTGTTGTTCACACCAGTCTGGAGGAGATTTGCCAGAATCAGGTACTCGCTATTCATGAGGCTTACGATTGGCGTACACCTCTGTGCGCCTCGCCCCAAATCCTACTCCGTTCCTGCTAGAGGAAGAATTATGGCGTTGTGAATGCCGCCAGTCATAAGTTTGATGAGCCGCGGCTGCCATGCTCTTGCCTGCTTTTTCGGAGTTGAGTGAAAATGGCGCGAGTACACCAAAATCTCCAAATGTTAACACAGCCTCGAGTTGCTCTAAATTATGCCACTTTTCAAAGCTTTTAACACTAGAAAACTAATGAATCGGGCCACGGTATCTCCGAAAATGTCAACTTCATCTCAGAATACGTCAAAACCAAACGATTTTCACCTTGGATTCTCTGGGTTCTTTGCCGACAATTTACGGTACATCTTTTTAGAGGTGGACAAAAACATGGTGGACTTCGCCATTGTGGGAAACGAATACCAGTGAAATCGTCTCTCCAATAGTCCAATGGCCGCCCTCCCTTTCTGTGCCTAAACCAATTAGCGTCTACATATTTGGCATTGCGTGTCTCCAGAAGCACAAGTTGGGTACAATGTCATGGCCACTAAAATGGCGTGTTTGCAATTTTCACTCTGCCATACACACTACCTGCTCATTTCTTGAAAATGGGCAAAATGGTCACCGACTAATTCCAAAAGAATCTCCTGCTTCCTTTCCGAGCCTTCTGTGTGTCCAATGACTGGTGAGGCCACGTGCACAAAAAGCTTTATAACCAATCTATTACCCTAGTGAAAAAGCAAACTGTGTATGTACTCTACAGTAATTATGCCATCAATTAAGCTATCAGGGAATGCTTTAGTTCTGTACTTAAAAATATTTACATTAAAATTATGCCAAAAAAGTTCTCCCCACAGTTAAAAATGGAACAAAAAAAGCTCTGTAAAAGGAATCTGTCTGATCCGAAGGCAGAATATTGTAGGGTCAAACCCTGATTCCAGCAATGTATCACTTACAGAGCTGCTTGCTGTAGATTTTTATAAAATTATTATTTTATGCTGGAAATTATCGCTAGGGGATCACTTGGTCTGCTGCGAGGTAGTCTAGCCACTCCCCCACCTCTGATTGGCTGCTTTTTGTCTTTTGACAGCCTTTTATATACACTGTCCACTCAGTGGTGTGGGCGGGGTTATACAGAGCTTCGCAATCAGAGATCTGGTAGATCTGCAGCAGAGAAAAACTGCAGCAGCAACCCAGGAAATAGATCACTGGAATCCGGGTCTCTGCCCCTACCTACTTTATGCTGCTTGCAGATAGGGTAGTAAAAATCTGGTGACGGATTCCATTTTTAAAGGTGTCTTCCATTTTTAATTTGGCCAGATGACATTTGCTTTTCAATGTTCTACTGCTACATCGCAGCGATCGGTGAATGCGGTCCCACTGTGACTATGACCTGACCGTATTAAAAAATCCAAACCTGCCGATTTTCAGGGGGACCACAGGCACTGTCATTAGTTGTGATTTTAGGGGAGCGATGTTGCTTGGTCAGAGGCGCCGTGTAGCCTTATCCTATATGTTCTGTTAAATTGTTAACTCTTGACATTCTTTCTATTATATTATTTTCATTTTTTCCTGTTGCAGTACCCATACAAAGCTCCAGACTGCTGTGTAGATCTGCCAGTAGCATTTTCCATCTCCTGGACACCACAGGTAAGAATGTGTTTGTACACACCCAGTCCATGTTCTGCTCTTGTGTTGCATAAAAGTACAATGTTAACCTTTCAATATCAAATTCAGAAATATTTCAAGGGGTTCCCCTCTAAGTACAGTGATGGGATGGATATAAATGCAATCACAGCCTTTTACTGTCGTCTCTACCCCTATACTGCCTCCAGTCATGGTGGATATAGAACCTATCATTTTTTTTTTTTTTGTTCACACATCTAATTAACCCCCCATGTCCTGTCACACATGTACCTTGGTGTATGTGTGAAGATATATGTTGGCTCATGTAGCACATATGAGATCTGCGCTACCAAAATTGACAGGCTGTGTCCACCTCCGGCTCCTGTTTGTAGTCCAAAGTCTGATCCAATATTTATGCCTTTTTTTTTTTTTTTTTTTAATACAAATCATTATTGTATTGCATGAAGGTAACTATGCTGGTATAGTGCCGGTGGCATTTTCACAATATGCCAGGGCTTTTCTTTTAGAAATTATCAATTTCTGCTTCTATTATTTGTATATTTTAGGTTTTTATGTGTATATGACAGCAGAGTAAAAATAAAAAATTGTAGTAGCAGTAGCAAAAGGGTTAAGTCAGATGCCGTTTAGTACATCCAGTTTAATCTTCTCTATTAGCATTTTTTTTTTTTTGCCAATAACCTGCAGTGCGGACCGCCCGAAGTCCATGATGTGGCTGCATAAAACTGACCAGTGTTGTTGCTCTGAACCTCAGTCTGCAGTGTCAAAGCGCATCCGGTACGATCCGATGACGCTTGCGCCCCCGGTGGAGACGGCAGCTCAGGAGCGGGAGAGGACGCTGCTTAGTTTACTGTACTCCGCAGACTTCAGGTGGTGCGTGCAAAAACGCTAATGGTGATCCAGAAATACGATTTAAACCTCAGTCTTCCCCTGTAATCGTATGTTTGTGAAAGTGGAGGTGCGCTTTAAAGAGATCAGCTCGGTCCGGATTCTTATAGGCAACGCTCAACGGGAGACGGAGAACTGCCAAGTCAGAAACTCCTCTATAGACAGACTGTTTGGGGGTGTTTGTCCCTCATTAGTGCAGAACAAATACCTTTACTTGTCCGCTAGCTACCACCCCTAGGTGATTCAAGATCAGTTTTTTCATTCTGAGAGAACTAATTTGCATAGCTTTCTCCCATGGAGCATTGCCTTTAAAGGGAACCGGTCACCAGGTTTGGCCGATACGAGTTACGGCCACCGCCTTTCAGGGCTTATATACAGCATTCTGTAATACTGTAGATAAGCCCCCGATCCGACCTGTAAGAGAAGAAAAATAACTCTTATTATACTCACCGGGGGGCGGTCCAGTCTGATGGGTGTCACAGGTCCTGGTCCGGTGCCTCCCATCTTCTTGCGATGCCGTCCTCCTGCTTGCCTAATGTGGATGACGCTACTGCGCAGGCGTACTTTATCTGCCCTGTTGAGGGCAGAGCAAAGTACTGCAGTGCGCAGGTGCCGGGAAAGGTCAGAGAGGCCCAGCACCTGCGCTTTGTAGGAATGTACTGTGCCCTCAACAGGGCAGATAAGTACGCCTGTGCCGGAGCGCGATCCCGGGGAGCCTGTGAAGCAAGCAGGAGGGCGGCATCGCAAGAAGATAGGAGGCGCCGAACCCGAACCTGTGACACCCATCGGACCGGACCGCCCCCGGGTGAGTACAGTATAACTTATTTTTCTTCTTTTGGAGGTCAGATCGGGGCTTATATATATGTATAGCATTATAGAATGCTGTAGACAAGCCCTGAAAGGCGGTGGCCATATCTTATATCGGCCAAAACTGCTGACAGGTTCCCTTTAAACCTTCACACTCCCCTGGTCTCCTTAAGGCCGGTTCTACACTTCCTTCAAACTCAGACAGTTCTCACATTGGCCCTGTGCTAACTGCTTTATAGGCATATAGTGTATGAAGATGTACTGTAGGTCATGTTGGGAGACCCGGTGGTTGGGACGTGTGTCCATTTGCAAGAACCGTCTGTGTTTCATGGAAGTGTTGAAGAAACCTGAGGAGAACCAGAACTTTCTCAATGTTCCCTCAAGGGCGTTGCACTCAGCCAGGCAAATTCTGTTGTACGCTGATGATGGGCAAACACTCAGAAACAGGCGGTCTGTAGAGGAGTTTATGGCTCGGCATTTATCCTTGGTCTTGTTGGCAGTCTCATTTAAGGATTGGCCTGATTTATGGAGAAGCTGCCTCTCGGAGGTGGTACTTGTGGGAGAGTCTTTGTTCTGCGAGAGAGCTAATCTGTATAAACTGTATACTCACATGCAGCATTTTCTTTTCTAAATGTACTCTAAAAGCACATGTGCACCAAGCATGGCGTCCGTTCAGCAGAATATGAGGATAAAGATGTTTATCATTTTCAAAATAAATCCTGGAAAATGTCCAGTTACTTTAGAACTTTTCTTTTCCCATTTCCATCTCTGACATGTTTGCAGATGGTGGTTTGGCATCGCGCTGTCCAAAATAATGAAGTCAGTTTGTAGCAAGGAGATTGCGCCTCTGAGACCACTGGTATTTGTGGGAAACTTGTCCACTGAATTCTTTCTTTTGATCTCTCTGGTTCATATAACCCGGCTGCTACCATTCAATCAAATATTTATATGAAAACATGAGGGTTTCTTTAATTCTAGATCTAATTCTTCTCCATCCAAGCGATAGTCAGAAGTCTGCGTCCAACATATGGCAGTGATCAGAATATATGTTCATATAGGCCGGATAATGAGAGCAGGCGGCGTCCGGGGGTGTAAACATGGGGATCACATTGTATTAGACTCCGCAAGCAATGGCAGGTTTTCATCACACACATCAGCTGCATGGAGGGGTCTTCATACAGCAGACTTGTCATCCTTTAGATATAGGGCAGTGGTCCTCCAGCGATTCTACCGAAAGAAGAGACATGCCCGCCTATATCTATTCTCTTTGTGTTAATGTCTGTAGACTTTTTGGAAACTATGGTGTGTACCAGCAGGTAAGACATGAATAAAGGCGATTTATAAGATCACAATATTGCTGCTACTACCACTGCTTGTATTACATTTACTCATTTACTGTACAAGGTCAACTTTATTACTTTCTACCTGTACTACATGTACTGTGTACTTCACGTGGCGTACTGCTCTGCCTGTCTACTGCATATACTACACTGCTCTGTCAGTACTACCTGTACTATACTACTTTCTGTCAGTACTCCATGTGGTGTACTGCTCTGCCTGTCTACTACATATACTGCCCTGCTCTCTGTCAGTACTACCTGTACTATACTACTTTCTGTCAGTACTCCATGTGGTGTACTGCTCTGCATGTCTACTGCATATACTGCCCTGCTCTCTGTCAGTACTGCATGTGCTATACTACTTTCTGTCAGTACTCCATGTGGTGTACTGCTCTGCCTGTCTACTACATATACTGCCCTGCTCTCTGTCAGTACTGCATGTGCTATACTACTTTCTGTCAGTACTCCATGTGGTGTACTGCTCTGCCTGTCTACTGCATATAGTGCCCTGCTCTCTGTCAGTACTGCATGTGCTATACTACTTTCTGTCAGTACTTCATGTGGTGTAGTGCTCTGCCTGTCTACTACATATACTGCCCTGCTCTCTGTCAGTACTACCTGTACTATACTACTTTCTGTCAGTATTCCATGTGGTTTACTGCTCTGCCTGTCTACTACATATACTGCCCTGCTCTCTGTCAGTACTACCTGTACTATACTACTTTCTGTCAGTACTCCATGTGGTGTACTGCTCTGCCTGTCTACTACATATACTGCCCTGCTCTCTGTCAGTACTACCTGTACTATACTACTTTCTGTCAGTACTCCATGTGGTGTACTGCTCTGCATGTCTACTGCATATACTGCCCTGCTCTCTGTCAGTACTACATGTGCTATAGTACTTTCTGTCAGTACTTCATGTGGTGTAGTGCTCTGCCTGTCTACTACATATACTGCCCTGCTCTCTGTCAGTACTGCATGTGCTATACTACTTTCTGTCATTACTTCATGTGGTGTAGTGCTCTGCCTGTCTACTACATATACTGCCCTGCTCTCTGTCAGTACTGCATGTGCTATACTACTTTCTGTCAGTACTTCATGTGGTGTACTGCTTTGCCTGTCTACTACATATACTGCCCTGCTCTCTGTCAGTACTGCATGTGCTATACTACTTTCTGTCAGTACTTCATGTGGTGTACTGCTTTGCCTGTCTACTACATATACTGCCCTGCTCTGTCAGTACTGCATGTACTATACTACTTTCTGTCAGTACTTCATGTGGTGTACTGCTCTGCCTGTCTACTACATATACTGCCCTGCTCTCTGTCAGTACTGCATGTGCTATACTACTTTCTGTCAGTACTTCATGTGGTGTACTGCTTTGCCTGTCTACTACATATACTGCCCTGCTCTGTCAGTACTACCTGTACTATACTACTTTCTGTCAGTACTTCATGTGGTGTACTGCTCTGCATGTCTACTGCATATACTGCCCTTCTCTCTGTCAGTACTACATGTACTATACTACTTTCTGTCAGTACTTCATGTGGCATACTGCTCTGCCTGTCTACTGCATATACTGCCCTGCTCTCTGTCAGTACTGCATGTGCTATACTACTTTCTTTCAGTACTTCATGTGGTGTACTGCTCTGCCTGTCTACTAGATATACTGCCCTGCTCTGTCAGTACTACCTGTACTATACTACTTTGTCAGTACTTCATGTGGTGTACTGCTCTGCATGTCTACTGCATATGCTACACTGCTCTGTCAGTACTACATGTGCTATACTACTTTCTGTCAGTACTTCATGTGGCGTACTGCTCTGCCTGTCTACTACATATACTGCCCTGCTCTGTCAGTACTACCTGTACTATACTACTTTCTGTCAGTACTTCATGTGGTGTACTGCTCTGCATGTCTACTACATATACTGCCCTGCTCTCTGTCAGTACTACATGTACTATACTACTTGCTGTCAGTACTTCATGTGGTGTACTGTACTGCATGTCTACTGCATATACTGCCCTGCCCTGTCAGTACTACATGTGCTATACTACTTTCTGTCAGTACTTCATATGGTGTACTGCACTGCATGTCTACTGCATATAGTGCCCTGCTCTCTGTCAGTACTGCATGTATTATACTACTTTCTGTCATTACTTCATGTGGTGTACTGCTCTGCATGTCTACTGCATATAGTGCCCTGCTCTCTGTCAGTACTACATGTGCTATACTACTTTCTGTCAGTACTTCATGTGGTGTAGTGCTCTGCCTGTCTACTACATATACTGCCCTGCTCTCTGTCAGTACTGCATGTGCTATACTACTTTCTGTCAGTACTTCATGTGGCGTACTGCTCTGCCTGTCTACTGCATATACTGCCCTGCTCTGTCAGTACTACATGTACTATACTACTTTCTGTCAGTACTTCATGTGGTGTACTGCTCTGCCTGTCTACTACATATACTGCCCTGCTCTCTGTCAGTACTACATGTACTATACTACTTTCTGTCAGTACTTCATGTGGCGTACTGCTCTGCCTGTCTACTGCATATAATGCCCTGCTCTGTCAGTACTACATGTACTATACTACTTTCTGTCAGTACTTCATATGGTGTACTGCTCTGTATGTCTACTGCATATAGTGCCCTGCTCTCTGTCAGTACTGCATGTGCTATACTACTTTCTTTCAGTACTTCATGTGGTGTACTGCTCTGCCTGTCTACTAGATATACTGCCCTGCTCTGTCAGTACTACCTGTACTATACTACTTTCTGTCAGTACTTCATGTGGTGTACTGCTCTGCATGTCTACTACATATACTGCCCTGCTGTCTGTCAGTACTACCTGTACTATACTACTTTCTGTCAGTACTTCATGTGGTGTACTGCTCTGCATGTCTACTGCATATAGTGCCCTGCTCTCTGTCAGTACTGCATGTGCTATACTACTTTCTGTCAGTACTTCATGTGGTGTACTGCTCTGCATGTCTACTGCATATAGTGCCCTGCTCTGTCAGTACTACCTGTGCTATACTACTTTCTGTCAGTACTTCATGTGGTGTACTGCTCTGCCTGTCTACTACATATACTGCCCTGCTCTCTGTCAGTACTACCTGTACTATACTACTTTCTGTCAGTACTTCATATGGTGTACTGCACTGCATCTCTACTGCATATAGTGCCCTGCTCTCTGTCAGTACTGCATGTATTATACTACTTTCTGTCATTACTTCATGTGGGGTACTGCTCTGCATGTCTACTGCATATACTGCCCTGCTCTCTGTCAGTACTGCATGTACTATACTACTTTCTGTCAGTACTTCATGTGGCATACTGCTCTGCCTGTCTACTGCATATACTGCCCTGCTCTCTGTCAGTACTGCATGTGCTATACTACTTTCTGTCAGTACTTCATGTGGTGTACTGCTTTGCCTGTCTACTACATATACTGCCCTGCTCTGTCAGTACTGCATGTATTATACTACTTTCTGTCATTACTTCATGTGGTGTACTGCTCTGCATGTCTACTGCATATAGTGCCCTGCTCTCTGTCAGTACTACTGTACATGTGCTATACTACTTTGTCAGTACTTCATGTGGGGTACTGCTCTGCATGTCTATTAGTGTACTGTGCTCTGTCGGTACTATATGTACTCTCTTGCACTCTACCTGTACTCCATGTACTGTACTGCGCTATAAGTACTATATTGCTGCTTACCAGCATTTCCAGCAGTGAATTCTGACTTTTGTAGTTAGAACTGGCTTTATCTGAATTAGTTGTCTGATGATTTGGGTCATTTCAAAACCAATTGCCTGTTTTCCATAGAGCCATCGTTCCACATTACAACATTCTCAAGTTATAGTGGTTGTAACATGAAGATCATTGCCATCAAATCCACTTTTCTTAGTTTGTAGCAGGGACAGTGTTTCTGTGCACAGACTAATATACTGAGATACTTAAGGCCGCCATTCATATTCGACGGGTTCGTCTGACCGTCTAATATGTATGGGAGTGCCAAATGACTGAGAGGCAGGGAAGTTGTCCAGTGTTGGACTGCTGATGGCATTGTTCCTCCAGACATAATCTAATGGCTGACTTGTCAGTTGGTGGATTTTTCATGGAGAACACAGGAATGCTCGGCCAAACAAGCGCTACTGTGTGTTCTAGAGACGGCTGAGATGGCTGTCAGTCTGAATGATCGGGCTTGACAAAGGTCTTCGGACCGAAACGTTGCCGCAGGAGGCAGAATAAATATGTGAGCTGCTTTTCACTATCTGGTGTGGCGCTGTCCTTTTCTTCAGTTTGGATTTGGATGTTCTATCTGGGATGGACCCCCTGGTGAGGACGTGCGCCCTGATGTCCATAAAGACTATATAATTATAGGGTGCGGCTTTACTGCTTTTTTTGTAACTTGAATGATCGGCCAAAGCATCATCCGGCTGTCAGTCATCGAATGTGTATTGCTAGCCTAAGTGTTAAATCTATGTAGCAATCTGCTACAATTAGTGGAGATACTGACTTTGGTGTTTTTCTTGAGTTTACCAGGTAAATGTCTGCCCAGTCCATGCTCACATTCCTGTTATCGGAGCATTATATATGCAGCCCATTAGACATGGACTTTTGTTTCCTGTGCACTTTAGTTATTGCTCCTCCGGAGTAGCGTAACATGCCATCGGTGCTGCCAGTGAATGAACCCTATGCCTTTGTTCAGAGGTATTTATGTCACCACCCTGCATATACATCGAAAGCAGAAAAGAACAGTCAGGTAGTTAGAGATCAAAGGCAACCGTCACGTTGTCACTTCAGAATGCCGCCAACTATGGTGTCTGAAATACCACCTTAATTAGTTTCAGTGTTTCCTTTTTACCTTGCAGCCCTGCTCTTTGGAGTCTTACTTATGTCTTAAATATCTCGTGATGGTAAGATGATGGCTCTGTCTGAGTCACAGCTCCTCATTTTACTGTTTTATTACATTCTTAGCCATCTATGAACTTTCATAAGAAAAGTGCACCTAGACTGAGCAGAAGACTTTCCTCGGAAGTTTTTCATAGTCACCAAGGTATGAAATGGCCAGTAGTTGTGATTTGCTTTGTCGTTCAGTGAAATAATATTTCTCTATGTTAACGGCCATATTTGGCTTTGGAGAATAATCTTCAATGGGATTTCTGATAATTTTGAAAGATATCTGCCTCCGATGAACGGATAACCTGTAGAAATATTTAGGAACGTTACCGGAAGCCCTTTGAGTGGTTTATTCTATAGGCTTTGCACCTAGAGCTCCTGAAAAACATCACTTGATCCTTTATTCAAATAGCCTATAAAAACGATTCGGTACATAGAGTAGATGTGTAGGGATGGTCACCTACGTGTTTTGAACATTGGCCATGCTTAAACATGGTAATAACCCCTGCACCTTGTTGCCCAAGGTGTTGAGCCTACCCAATCTTCTGCCACATCTTGCAGTGCTGGGGAATCCATGCTTCTATCAGTACAATCTATGAGGAGAGAGTTGGGGATCCCAAAGATAAAAGGCAGAAACAACAATACTCATGTTTTAACTCAGGAAGAGTTCAGAAATCAATATTTTCTGGAATAACCATGATTTTTAATCATATCATTCATGCGTCTTGGCACGCTTTCCACCAGTCTTTCACACTGTTTCTGGGTGACCTTATGCCACTCCTGGTAAAAAAAATGTAAGCAGTTCTTCTTTGTTTGATGGCTTGTGACTATCCATCATCCTCTTGATTACATTCCAGAGGTTTTCAATGGGGTTCAGGTCTGGAGATTGGGCTGCCCATGACAGAGATTTGATGTGGTAGTCCTTCATCCACACCTTGATTGACCTAGCTGTGTGGCATGGCGCATTGTCCTTCTGGAAAAAAGTCCTCAGAGTTGGAGAACATTGCCTGAGTAGAAGGAATCAACTGTTTTTCCAGGATAACCTTGTATGCGGTTTGATTCATACGTCCGTCACAAAGATTAACTTGCCCAATTCCAGCCTTTCTGAAGCATCCCCAGATCATCACCGATCCTCCACCAAATTTCACAGTAGGTGCAAGACATTGTGGCTTGTACGCCTCTCCAGGTCTCTGTGTAACCATCAGACGACCAGGTGTTGGGCAAAGCTGAAAATTAGACTCCTCATAGAAGATTACCTTACTCCAGTCCTCTATGGTCCAATCCTTATGGTCTTTGGCAACCTTCAACCTGGCTCTCCTTTGCTTCTCATTGATGAAAGGCTTTTTTCTAGCTTTACATGACTTGAGTCCTGCCTCTAGGAGCCTGTTATGAACTGTTATTGCCGTGCACTTCACCCCAGCTGCCATTTGCCATTCCTTTTGTAGGTCACTTGATGTCATTCTGCGGTTGCTGAGTGACATTCAAATAAGATGACGTCATCCAGGTCAGTGGAGAGTCGTTTTCACCCTCTGCCAGTCTGTAGCTTTGTTGTCCCCAATGTCTGCTGCTTCACCTTGTTGTAATGGACTGCCGTCTTAGAAATTTTAATGATGGAGGCAACATGACGCTCACTGTGTCCCTCTTCTAGTAAAGCCAGAATTGGGCCCATCTTTTCCTCACTCAAGACTTTTCTTTTCAAATCCTTTGGCATGGTTATATGTTATTTGTTCATTCCTATTACTTTTGGGATATTACTAGCACCTGTTTTTCATCCAGCTTGTCCTATTGCAAGAGGATTGTGAACACCACAGCAGGGTTTTTTTTATACTTTCCTTCGTTAAATAAGATTTGGTTCAGGTGATCACCTAATCAGAAGCACATTAAGTAGAGTGAGGTGAACTCTGGTTGGAATTCAACTGACACTGGAATGGAATGGCTGTCAGACATGTAGAGAAGCGGATTTTTATAAAACTGTGCAGTGGTCTCTTAATTTTTGCCAGAGCTATATATATATTAGTATTATATATTAGTATATTAGTTTATTTAAGTCCCTGCTGTTTCTCCATTTTTGAGTCTTCCTGAGTAAATTTTCACAGCGTGATTGAGAGGCTTCATGCTTGAGCTTGCATCTAGGGGAGGCCATCAATCACTTTGCGAAACCCAACGTTTGGATTAATGTCATGTCCTATATCTGTAGCTCTTCATTGTCCAGGACATATCCTCTATACAGACCTCATCTCTGCTGGTTGGGATGAAAAGGAAAGATTATATAGAACAGTCCAGTGAATTTAATCAAAGCTTGTAATGAGGCTCCATCTACCAAGATCATAAATTTACCAAAAACTTTTATTAGCAAATAACATTATGGCTGTGGTACTACTGGCATGCCAGCTTAGTGTAATGATGCCTGTCAATCAATCCACTGTGCTGCTTATGGGTTACTCATTGGTACTAGCGATGTGGAGTCTATGTCCATTTTGGTGGTCAGAGTCGGTATAAAATGGCCCAACTCCGACTCCTAATTTCTACATTTCTGTTTTTTTTCAGTTAAGATGGGGGGCAGAGTGTATATTAATGTGAAAAAAAAGAACTTTTTTGAATTTACCAAATGGCTGCAATGAAACAAAGAGTGAAAAATGTAAAGAGGTCTGAATACTTTCCGTACCCACTTCAGGGTATATTTCATTTTGTTTCTGTCTTGGGTTTTGATACCCTTGGTGGGGTCCCTTCGTTGCATTTTGTAGACACTGAAGCAGCCATTGTGTGCCGAGATATACAACGTACAGTTTTTTCGCTGCCATCTTTCTTCCCAGTGGACGGGGGATATGGAGGTGCGACAATCTGCTCCTTGGTTATTTGCTTAGACGATCCTTTATCCTTCCTTCTTAGATTCAGCATTAACCCTACGAGAAAATACACTGTAACTAGAAAAGGAAGGAAGACGGAGTGATGGATTCTGCTCCTATTATATCCGGCCCTTTGTCTACTGGGAGATTCTATCATTGCTATCGGACTTCAAAACTTGGAAGATTTTTTTTTTTTCTTTATTATTTTGTAAAAAATAAAATAAAATAATGGCTGTCGTTTCTTGCATCCATATTAAGACTGGGTAATTTTCCTTCTGGCCCCTGTCTTCCTGCTGGGTTGATAATGTTTTGATGTATTTTTCTGTTGCTCTGATGAGAGGTCTGCCGCTGGTGCAGTGACATATTCATTTGGATGAATAATTATAACTTGCACAATGTCAAGCTGAAGATGGTCGGGTTTTGTGCGTCATGACAAGTCTACTAGCCAGTGCAGGTGTCTCACAGCAGGATCAGAAACAGCTAGTGTATTCTGGCTCAGAGGAGACATTTAGAGTGGTAAGAAATCAGCACCAAGGGCGATGCTGCCGCTGCGTCTGTTCCTGTGCAAGTCAAATAAATGCAAAGTGCTTCTCAATGACAAGTTTTAAAGCCTTCATTTACCGGGTTGTAGATTTTAGTTTAATTAACGGGATAATTTATTATTCATTAAATGTTTCGCAGCTTTGTCACCGAAAGCCGATCGCAGACAATATTAGCGCCCCCGTAAGAATAATTGCCCAAACACTCTGACCATGCATCACTGTGATACATATGCGGACGGGGAATGACTAATGGGGCCGTGCAACCCAAGATGCCCTAAAGTATGGAGGCCTGAAAAGAGGATTGTTGTAAATGGCACCATCCTTTTGCCATCATTAATGCGACATTGTACGAGCTATGATTATTCATTGAAATGAATGTGTCAAAGGATGGCTTTGCTTAAAGGAGTGTCATTTTCGGCTTTTTTGCTGTTAAAAAAAAAGAGAAAAAGGGAAAAAGAAAATCACCTTTTGTGTGTTGGTACTCGAATTGAAAAAGAGAGCTCTTTAAAAACCTCAGAAATGAAGTCGTAGATCTGAAATGGCACACCAGACACGGTCATTTATTTCATGCTGGAATTTTATATAATCTACAGGTTCTATAATGTACAATATAATGTCGGCGTGCGAAAACACGATAATGACATCATTAGAAAAGTCTTTATTTGGCACGGTCCTGTGTCCCGTGATCAATACTATGTCACACCCTATGAGAAAGAATCAAATCCGAAAGTGAATAATCCACATTCGCTCTATTAGAAATGAATGTGGCCAAAGTTATACAGACAAACTCAGAGCATAGCCGTAAAGTTAAGTGAAAGAAGTCTAATGATAATTATTTTATTCATACATAATGCGCTTGTACAGTGGTAATGGTGAAGCCTCACCTATGAAAGATTTGCGTTTCGCATCAAGCTTCGTCAGGGGACTCTAATTGTAAGGTTACAGGAATATGTGTATAGATAGTTCTATATATATATATATATATATATATATATATATATATATATATATATATATATATATATACGTGAGATACATACTGTATATATATAGAGAGAGAGTTCTGTAACATAACAATCAGAGTCCCATGACGAAGCTTGAGGCGAAACACAAATCTTTCATTGGTGAGGCTTTACTATTACCCCTGTATAAACCCTCTATTATGTATGAATATATATATATATATATATATATATATATATATATATATATATATATATATATATATTCGATGGAATGTATATGAAGATCTGCAGATGATGAGTATCAAAGGGGGAATCCATTGCTTTTTGTGATTACACACTTTCCTTTTGTAATATATTACACTTTATCATAAGGCCACAGACCTTCAATGCCCTATTTGAAATATTAGTGGCCATCTCTAAAGAGGGAAATACTTTTCCAAAGCATTTTTTTTGTAACTCTGTTCCATACTTTGCTTTTTTAATCTGGGTTTTCAGAAAACCGGCTGCAAATGGATTTTTTTTTTCTCCTTTTGTCGCTTTAATGTATTCAATAGAATGGGAATAAAAGTGATTATAAGCAAATTTATGTCAGCGGTAAAGAAAAGGTAAAGAAATGAAAAGCAACTTTTGCAGACATGTGAAAATTACACTATTAATTTTAAGTGTCCTCAAGCATGTAAGATCACATTCCAGGGATGTGTGAAAATTATTAAAAAATGGAAATCCTGGTACTTATGATGAGGGCTTTTATGGCGGTTAAGTGACTGACATTATCATATTCTTTCAGGTATTAAGTTAAAAAAAGCCTCTTCAAAGTAATAACTGTTGCATGTTTTATACAGGTACTTGCTCAGATTTTGTTACAAGTGCTTCTTGTGTTAATGCAGCTTCATGACACCAGAACAGATCTGAAGTTTCCTTTCACTTCTTGTAGTATTTACTTTCATTGATGAGACTTGGTGGAGGCAATGGTGATTTCCCAACAGAACGGAAAACAAAAGAGGTCCGAGTACTAGACGTAACCAGTTACACTGAAATGACATCAAGTTTATGCTTCTGAACACAAAAGCAGCATAAAATAGAGGCAGAGACCCTGATTCCAGCGATTTGTCACTTATTGGGCTTGGTGCTGTCATTTTGAGAAAATCACTTTTGTCTTCTCGATAATGAGCTGTCTAACCCCCTCCCCCACTACTAAATGACAGTTTTCGGTCTACTAGGTGCATAGGCAGAAAGATGCCAATCAGTCGTGGGGGCTTGCCTAGCCAGAGCTCATGAATACGGAAGATTACAGAGCAGGAGTTAATCACTGAGAGGACTAGCAGAGCTGCAGCTGATAAAACAGCAAGAAGCCCAGTAATGAGACACCACTGGAATCAGGGTCTCTACTCCTACTTTATGCTGCTCTCAAGATAGGGCAGGATAAACCTGGTGACAGGTCGCCTTACAGAGTCAAGGTCAGGTGCTGGAAATCTGCATTGTACCGATAGTCCATGTGAATGTGATTCTAAAACCTCATTCACATGTAGTGCAAAGGTGAGCGTGCCGAGACTGCCTTTTGATACTCAAAAACTTCTATACCCTGAAGCACTTGATGATTTGTACTGTGCACGCTTACCTGTACAGGTGAGAAAAAGCGAAACCGTGTATGTTCTGTCACAATGCATAAATCAAGAAAGGGCACAGCTGTAGGAATATAGCGATGTCCTACTGCACATACACAAATTAGGAAACAGTACTAGGCTGCCTCAAAGAAGCAATAACATATAAACATCTCATGAGCAGTTTATGATCCCTGGAAACTTTTAAAGGGGAATCTGTCATCAGGTTTTTGCTACACAATCTGAGAGCAGCATAATGTAGGGGAAGAAACACTGATTCCAGTAATATGTCACTTACTGATGTGCTTGCTGGCATTCTGACAAAATCACCGTTTTATGATCTGCAGATCTAGCAGTTCTCTGAATGCAGAACTCTGTATAACTCCGCCCACACCACTGATTGTACAGAAAGCTGCCAATCAGTAGTGAGGGCGGGGTTATCTGAATATGGACGACTACATGGCAGCATGGGGTATTAGTCCTCTAGTGATAATCTCCTGCTAATAAAGCAGTGATTTTTGGCAAAACTAAAGCAAGCAGCCCAGCAAGTGACACATCGCAGGAATCCGGGTCTCTTTCCCTACTTCATCCTACTCTTAAGATTAGGTGGTAATAACCTGGTGACAGATTCCCTTTAACCTAATATTGGAATGTGACTAGTTATAAGAGCTAGCAGGCAAATTGACAGTTTAAGTGTGTGTATCTATCTATCTATCTATCTATCTATCTATCTATCTATCTATCTATCATATACTACACTGTAAATAGTGGCCTAAACTTATTTCTTTACATTTGCAAGATACAAGATCACCCCTCCCTCCCACCAATCATGAGAAGCGATCCTCGTGTGAAAAGCAGTAGTCACATTAATGTTCATCCATTTTCATCAGCCCCCACTAACGTTCTGTGAACCGATGGATGACTACCGCTGCTTTCATAAAGCTCCCAGGAAACCCCCCGTGTCATGATCAGTGGGACCCGTCGGCAATCATACAGTTCTCACCTATTCTCTGCATACCTGATGCTTTCCGTGGGTCCGTACCCTTGTTGCGTGACATGAGGGGGCACATACATAACGTTTACTTCTCTATATAAGAACACATTTTTCATGTATAGAAAAGCATCTCGCTGTCATTTTTCAGTGTTTATTTTTGTACATAATGATTCTGCAATCTTTATTACAGAGTAACATTCAGGACATCTACCACCAAGTCTTGTCGACCTTAGAGTCTCTAAAGGGTTTTTGGGATACGTTAGATGAAATTGACACAAAGACGTGGGTGCTTGAACCAGAAAGGCCAACACGTGGTGCTACCATGAGAAGAATTGCAATTGGTGAGAAAATCTTTCTTACAGAATAATCCAGAATAATACACACTAATTTTTCTGTTTTTTTTCTGTGTAAATGTTTTTATGTACTGCAAAATCCAGTGGTTTTGTAGGGTTTTATTAAGTATAGGAAATGGTTTTATTCTGGATAGTAACATTGCCACTCGGTGTGTGTTCACTGATATTACAGCTGCCTCCTAGTCACCTGACATTTTTTATTTTTGGTCATTTACAATATTGCAAAAATAAATTAATTTTACTGTGTAGGTTGTTACCAGAACTGCAAGAACTGAAAAAGCGTCCTCCCACCGTCGCCTCCTCCCACCGTCGCCTCCTCCCACCGTCGCCTCCTCCCACCGTCGCTTCCTCCCTCTGTCGCCTCCTCCCCGTCTCCTCTTCCCTCTGTCTCCTCTTCCCTCTGTCTCCCCTTCCCTCTGTCTCCCCTTCCCTCTGTCTCCTCTTCCCTCTGTCTCCTCTTCCCTCTGTCTCCTCTTCCCTCTGTCTCCTCTTCCCTCTGTCTCCTCTTCCCTCTGTCCCCTCCTCACTCTGTCGCTCCTCCCTCTGTCTCCTCTTCCCTCTGTCGCTCCTCCCTCTGTCTCCTTCCCTCTGTCGCCTCTTCCCTCTATCGCCTCCTCCGTCTGTCCCCTCCTCCCTCTGTCGCCTCCTCCCTCTGTCTCCTCTTCCCTCTGTCGCCTCTTCCCTCTGTCGCCTCTGCCTCTGTCGCCTCTTCCCTCTGTCCCCTCCTCCCTCTGTCGCCTCCTCCCCCTGTCGCCTCCTCCCCGTCGCCTCTTCCCCCTGTCGCCTCTTCCCTCTGTCGCCTCTTCCCTCTGTCGCCTCCTCCCCCTGTCGCCTCTTCCCTCTGTCCCCTCCTCCCTCTGTCAAACTCCTTAGATGCTGTGATCACTGTTCACTGCTGTATCTAAGTGTAGGAGCATATAAAAAACTTTCTCATACAGAAAACTTTTTTTGTCAATTGTGGGCAGCAATTATTAAAAATGTGCAAACCTAAATACAGTTTCCTATGTTAAAGCAGTTGTCCAGTCACTCTGTGTGACTGCAGACTTATGAATCCCCCCAGCGCACGCACTGTGCAGAGTGGGGATTCGTTGGTTTCTGAGCCGAGATTGGGGGGAATGTAGGAGGTATACATACTCCTGGCAGTGGGCGTGGCTTAGCTCCATACACTTGTGTGGAGCGAGGTCGCACCCTCTAGTCGACGCTACCCAGTGGACGGCTAGGTCACGGTTGGGGCGTGGTCCCTCTCAACACAAGTGTATGGAGCTAGGCCACGCCCACTGGGCAGACTCTGGCCAGGAGGATGCATAACGCAGACATATATCATCCGCTCCTGGCTCAGAAACCAGCAAATCCCAGCGGTGCACAGTGCGAGCTCTGGGGGGATTCATAAGTCACATACAGTGACTGCAGACTTAACAATTTGGACAACCCATTTAAAGAATCTCAATCTATCCACAAAAATAAGATGCTATTTGTTGGCTTTGTATAGAATCTATCTTTTGGGGCACCCATAGACTTGAATGGAGGAGTCTCATCTGATACATGGAATAAACTAGTGCATGCTGCAATTTTTTGTTTATTTTTTCATGCTGAGATTTGGGGGTCCTCTGCACTGCCCCATTGAGTGACATTGGCATGAGTACCATCATGGACAGCACTAGGATTGAAAATACAATAGTGTGACCTTGGTCTGATGTACAGGTACAGCAGAGTGCATCATCTACAAGTACACCATGGTGTTCTTGTACGTCACGGAGCACCAAGGACCATGGTTATGATATCCGTTATTAGTATGATTGCATGATTCTGATGCATCCAATATATCTTTAGGTTTTTTTACTCTTGCAGGTAACAACGTGTCCATTACAATTGACCTAAACCCAAGGCATCCAACCATGCTACCAGAATGTTATTTCCTTGGAGCAGATCATGGTTTGTTTTTCAGACTTCCTACAACACACTATTAAGTCCTCCTTTTTTTTGTTCTCTGTCAGTACAATCTAATTGTCTTATTGCTTTTTTTTTTTTTTATTAAGAAAGTAAAGTGTAGTTAAAGGGGATATCCAGGACTTAAAAAAAACAAACAAAAAAAACCATAATATGCCTAAGCACTAACAGGCAGGTAGTTTCTACCTACCTTTCTATTGTGCCCCGGCCCCATTTTCCCGGCGGTCACAGACTTCCACTGATGTCACGTCAACAGCAGTGGTTTTTCTTCCTGTTGATAGGGCGGGATTACTGTTGTCATGCTGATTGACAGCCAACTTTCCACTGCCTAACTGGGGGAAGCCGGCTCTCAATCAGCATGACACCAGTATTCCCACCCTGTCAAGTCCCAGATATCCCCTAACATCAAATTTTCATCCTAAAACGCATCTCTTACTTTCAGTGGTGCAGCCGTTAAAAGAAAAGCTGAATAGCAACGTACACTTATGGTAAGTATTATCTGCTGGTGACTTCTCTCATGTAGGCTACAGAATTTTATTAATTCATCCATTTACGACACATTTTCAGATGTTTTTCCTTCTCCCATTTTTCAGTAAACTTTTGGAAGTGTTCCGAGGAAAAGCTTTTATGAAAAGCCATAATTGTGTTTTTTGATATGGCATGCACAAAAAAAGACAGCATGCTCGTCAAATCTTCTGACTTTTCACCATGTGAAATATAACACAATATAATGCACATCCATGCAGACTGTAAGTTCATGTTTAGATCTCCATATTCTGACTATCACCTGGTCCTGCAAGTTCATTTCAGTAGACCCATGTGTGGTCCCAATGATATATCCAACATGCAGATTGTGATACATGGGTTCAAAATGACACCCAACACTGTGGTATTGTACAATTTGTTTACCGGTATTTCTGTTTTCCAAGAGGACAAATCACTTGTCCTACTTCTCAGAATATGTAATTCTACAGGCGTGTTACCAGTATGGACTGTGATTTGGTGGCCTTATGTGGCTTGTTGACCACTTATCATTTATAAAAGCTTGAAAATAAAGGTGCGATGGGAGACCCCACCAACAACACCTGCCTAAGTTGGATCTCCCAAAGCTTTGCCTTGTCAGATCATTGCTAGCCTTTTGTCTTTACTAAAACATAATTGCAATATTATGGAGATCATTTGCCTTTTCGAACTGTAGTGATGACCAGTTACTTGCCAACAGGGAAATCTGAAGGGTTACTCGTCTCACCGCTGGGTAATGTCAAATGGGCAATAAGTACACATCATACTTTATCATTTACCTATCAGTAAAGGGAACCTGTCACCAGGGTGTCCAATGGGTGTCACTGGTAAAAGTTATTTTTCTTCTCTTACAGGTCGGATCGGGGGCTTATATATAGCATTATAGAATGCTGTATATAAGCCCTGGATGGCGATGGCCGTAACTCGTGTTGGGCAAACCCGGTGACAGGTTTCCTATAAGTACAACTCTTCTGAAGGGTCCCATATACCGTTGTGGCCATACTATATCCTTCCACTTTATACCGAGGTGGAGGTGCGAATTACACAGTGGTTTCATCTCTTACTTTCAGTCTGTCTGTAACGTACATTGTGTAATCATCATATTCTCAATTTTAGGGATCCTGAGAATGGTTTGCTGCAAAACTTGAAAGATATCTTAGAAACTGATTTCCCATCTAAATCTGATTTTGCGAAATCTGTAAGTTGTTCTTCCATTGGTGATTTATTTGACGTGTTATTCAACCATTTATAGAAAATCACACTACAGTAAGCGCAGCGCTATTGCTACACCATACTTGCCTCCAGTCTAATTCCTAGCCTGCTCAGATAAGTCCATTGCTGTACGCAACTGGACAAAAAAGAATGCCATTGTACGTGACCAGGTTTGATGACCATCCTCACTGCTACTGGGGCCTACAAAGCCACCCCTTATTCCCTCCTCAAAGTGTGGTCCTGCCATCACAGTCTATGGTCAGCCCAATTTTGCGAACTGCCTCACATCAAAATTTCTATACTGTTTTTGGGATGGGAAAGGAGAGGTCCTTGACTAAAGGTACCGTCACATTAAGCGACGCTGCAGCGATAGCGACAGCGATGCCGATCGCTGCAGCGTCGCTGTTTGGTCGCTGGAGAGCTGTCACACAGACCGCTCTCCAGCGACCAACGATGCCGAGGTCCCCGGGTAACCAGGGTAAACATCGGGTTGCTAAGCGCAGGGCCGCGCTTAGTAACCCGATGTTTACCCTGGTTACCAGCGTAAAAGTTAAAAAAACAAACAGCACATACTCACCAGCGCGTCCCCCAGCCTCTGCTTCCTGACACTGACTGAGCTCCGGCCCTAACAGCACAGCGGTGACGTCACCGCTGTGCTTTCAGTTTCAGTTTAGGGCCGGCGCTCAGTCAGTGTCAGGAAGCAGAGGCTGGGGGACGCGCTGGTGAGTATGTGCTGTTTGTTTTTTTAACTTTTACGCTGGTAACCAGGGTAAACATCGGGTTACTAAGCGCGGCCCTGCGCTTAGTAACCCGATGTTTACCCTGGTTACCAGTGTAAAATATCGCTGGTATCCTTGCTTTTGCTGTCAAACACGGCGATACACGGCGACCTAGCGACCAAATAAAGTGCAGACCTTCTAGCAGCGACCAGCAATTTCACAGCGGGATCCAGATCGCTGCTGCGTGTCAAATACAGCGATATCGCTATCCAGGTCGCTGCAACGTCACGGATCGCTGGCGATATCGCCTAGTGTGACGGTACCTTAACCTTGCCTCTGATCCTGCAATTTCCACCTCCCACCTTGCTACCACAATTATACTACCACAGCCTTTTGTTTCACACATGGCCAGCAAATCCAGGACACCATTTGTGATTCTGCTGTGTACTTTGCAACATTTATAGCCCATTATAATAATTAGTTGAATTGTGTGTTCATCATTTCCTGCTGTTTGGTGTATCTAGACTGAATGGAACATAGACCATGATTGCACAGAAAGTACACTATATAAACCAAAGTATTGGGGAACCTTAAACACTACACCCATGTGAGCTTGTATGACATCTCATGCTAAATCCATACACATGATTATGAAGTTGGTTCCCCCATTGGAGATAAAACACTCCACTTTTTTTTAGGAGGGCTTTCTATACAATTTTTGGATGGTGTCTTGGATTTTTTGACCATTCATCCAGAAGAGTATTTATGAGATTAAACATTGATGTCAGACAAGAAAGCCCCGCTCAGAATCTGTTCTAATTTAGCTCAAAGGTGTTGGATGGAGTTGAGGTCAGGGCTCCATATCGACCAGTCAAGTTGTTCCACAAAAAACTCAGCCAACCATGCTTTCATGGACGTTACTTGGTGCACTAGAACACAGTCATGTTAGAACAAAAAAGTTCCTGATCTGTACCCATAGAGTTGGAAGCATACAGATACCTATAAACTCTTAGTATACTGAAGAATTAAGATTTCCCTTCACTGGAACTTAGAGGCCTCAGCCAGTCTCTGAAAAAAAACCCTCATTGCATCTTTCCATCAAACTTTACATTTGGCACAATACAGTAAGGCAGATAACAACATTCTCCTGGCATTCTCCAAATCCAGACTTGTACTTTGTCCATCAGGCCGCCAAATAGAGAAATGCGATTCATCACTCAACAGGCCACGTTTCTAGTGGTGGCAGCTGTACACCATTGCATCTGACACTTGGCATTATGCTTGGAGCAGTAAGGGTTGCATGCAGCTGATCTGCCATGGAAACCCATGCCAAGAAGCTCCTGGTGCACAATTTTTGTGATCTTCAAACCAGAGGTTAGGGTATTTGGTAGCTCTTGAGTCAATTAACAGCACTCAGTGACCTCAATGTGTCACTTTGTGGCTGAGTTGCTTTAGTTCCTAAACGCATCTACTCTTCAATAATACCAGAGTTGATACTGAAAAATTTAGGAGGGAAGAAATGTTGGGAACAGTGACATCCTATTTCAGTACAGAACTGAAATTCTGTGAACTTATTATAAACACTAGATGGCAGCCCGATTCTAAAGAATCGGGAGTCTAGAATCCATATATACTTTATTTATTCAAATGTAAGAATAATACAATTAATAAATAATAGTAAGAAAGAACAAAAAATGGCTGCACTCACCAGCTCTTGACAATTCTTGACAGTACGGCACATTTCTGATTGGTCGCTCGCGGCAGGCGGCAACCAATCAGAAAAGTGCCGCGCACCACGAAGGCATATATCTTTGTCCACCCTGAACGGGTGTAGGACGCTGGTGACGTCACTTATCTCCGGACATTATCTCCGGACAAAGCCACGGAAGTTGGCACAAATTGCCGGAAGTAGTATTCTAGGCAATTATATATTAGATTTTAATGTTATCAGTGTTTACCTTTGAACGTTTATATTGTATTGTCCTGTCACCAGCCATGTGTACGATTATCGGCCGAAAGCCTCTCTGGAACCAATAATCACCCCATGTAAAGGTATCTTTATAAGTTAAAGATTCAGAATACTATGACTTTTATCATATCCTGAACAGTCAAGTTTTTTATGAACCGTTAAGGTTTTCTGGTTGAAGTAAAAAAAACTCTGAGTGTTTACAGTTTGAAACCATAAAATGTTGAAAAATTATGTCATTCTTGAGTATATCACTCAATGGTGCTCATAAACGTGTCAAATTTGATCTATAATATACTTTAATATATGTTACTTTAATCTTTAATATACTTAAGAACAGGGCCCCAGACATCACACAGGGGGTCTGAAACACCGCACAGTGGTCCAAAATATCGCTGTGCTCTGCCTGGGGCCCCATATGCTGCCTGGGGCCCCTGTGCTCTGCCTGGGGCCCCATATGCTGCCTGGGGCCCCTGTGCTCTGCCTGGGGCCCCATGTTCTGCCTGGGGCCCCTGTGCTCTGCCTGGGGCCACTGTGCTCTGCCTGGGGCCCCATATGATGCCTGGGGCCCCATATGCTGCCTGGGGCCCCTGTGCTGTGCCTGGGGCCCCATAGGCTGCCTGGGGCCCCTGTGCTCTACCTGGGACCACTGTGCCCTGCCTGGGGCCCCATATGCTGCCTGGGGCCCCTGTGCTCTGCCTGGGGCCCCTGTGCTCTGCCTGGGGCCCCATGTTCTGCCTGGGGCCACTGTGCTCTGCCTGGGGCCCCATAGGCTGCCTGGGGCCCCTGTGCTCTGCCTGGGACCACTGTGCTCTGCCTGGGGCCCCATATGCTGCCTGGGGCCCCTGTGCTCTGCCTGGGGCCACTGTGCTCTGCCTGGGGCCCCTGTGCTCTGCCTGGGGCCCCATATGCTGCCTGGGGCCCCTGTGCTCTGCCTGGGGCCCCTGTGCTCTGCCTGGGGCCCCATGTTCTGCCTGGGGCCCCTGTGCTCTGCCTGGGGCCACTGTGCTCTGCCTGGGGCCCCATGTTCTGCCTGGGGCCACTGTGCTCTGCCTGGGGCCCCATGTTCTGCCTGGGGCCCCTGTGCTCTGCCTGGGACCACTGTGCTCTGCCTGGGGCCCCATATGCTGCCTGGGGCCCCTGTGCTCTGCCTGGGGCCACTGTGCTCTGCCTGGGGCCCCATATGCTGCCTGGGGCCACTGTGCTCTGCCTGGGGCCACTGTGCTCTGCCTGGGGCCCCTGTGCTCTGCCTGGGGCCCCATATGCTGCCTGGGGCCCCTGTGCTCTGCCTGGGGCCCCTGTGCTCTGCCTGGGGCCCCATGTTCTGCCTGGGGCCCCTGTGCTCTGCCTGGGGCCACTGTGCTCTGCCTGGGGCCCCATGTTCTGCCTGGGGCCACTGTGCTCTGCCTGGGGCCCCATGTTCTGCCTGGGGCCCCTGTGCTCTGCCTGGGACCACTGTGCTCTGCCTGGGGCCCCATATGCTGCCTGGGGCCCCATATGCTGCCTGGGGCCCCTGTGCTCTGCCTGGGGCCACTGTGCTCTGCCTGGGGCCCCATATGCTGCCTGGGGCCACTGTGCTCTGCCTGGGGCCCCATATGCTGCCTGGGGCCCCTGTGCTCTGCCTGGGGCCCCATATGCTGCCTGGGGCCCCTGTGCTCTGCCTGGGGCCCCTGTGCTCTGCCTGGGGCCCCATATGCTGCCTGAGGCCCCTGTGCTCTGCCTGGGGCCCCATATGCTGCCTGGGGCCCCTATGCTCTGCCTGGGGCCCCTGTGCTCTGCCTGGGGCCCCATATGCTGCCTGGGGCCCCTGTGCTCTGCCTGGGGCCCCTGTGCTCTGCCTGGGGCCCCATGTTCTGCCTGGGGCCCCTGTGCTCTGCCTGGGGCCCCATATGCTGCCTGGGGCCCCTGTGCTCTGCCTGGGGCCCCATATGCTGCCTGGGGCCCCTGTGCTCTGCCTGGGGCCACTGTGCTCTGCCTGGGGCCCCATAGGCTGCCTGGGGCCCCTGTGCTCTGCCTGGGACCACTGTTCTCTGCCTGGGGCCCCATATGCTGCCTGGGGCCCCTGTGCTCTGCCTGGGGCCACTGTGCTCTGCCTGGGGCCCCATATGCTGCCTGGGGCCCCTGTGCTCTGCCTGGGTGTAGGACACTGGTGACGTCACTTATCTCCGGACATTAGCTCCGGACATTAGCTCCGGATATTATCTCCGGACATTAGCTCCGGAGATTAGCTCCGGACATTAGCTCCGGACAAAGCCACGGAAGTTGGCACAAATTGCAGGAAGTAGTATTCTAGGCAATTATATATTAGATGGGCATTTCCTGAAGGAAATACATGGTGCTTGAACAGCGCTACCAGCTTTACAGCAGCACTTTTCACACACGGGACTGGGGGGCACGCTTACTTTTGCACCCGGGGCCGGGGGCGCGCTTACTTTTGCACCCGGGGGCGCACTTACTTTTGCACCCGGAGGCGCACTTACTTTTGCACCCGGAGGCGCACTTACTTTTGCACCCGGGGGCGCACTTACTTTTGCACCCGGGGGCGCACTTACTTTTGCACCCGGGGGCGCACTTACTTTTGCACCCGGGGGCGCACTTACTTTTGCACCC
Source organism: Ranitomeya variabilis (assembly GCF_051348905.1). Taxonomy (NCBI): domain Eukaryota; kingdom Metazoa; phylum Chordata; class Amphibia; order Anura; family Dendrobatidae; genus Ranitomeya; species Ranitomeya variabilis. The sequence continues at coordinate 100,382,896 of NC_135233.1, forward strand.
GGGGGCGCACTTACTTTTGCACCCGGGGGCGCACTTACTTTTGCACCCGGGGGCGCACTTACTTTTGCACCCGGGGGCGCACTTACTTTTGGGGCCGCACTTACTTTTGGTGGGCGGGGCTCCTCGGCCTCCGATTTGGTTGGTGGGGCCCCTCGTCCTCCGATTTGGTGGGTGGGGACCCTCGGCCTCCGATTTGGTGGGCGGGGACCGGCCTCCGATTTGGTGGGCGGGGACCCTCGGCCTCCGATTTGGTGGGCGGGGACCCTCGACCTCCGATTTGGTGGGCGGGGACCCTCGGCCTCCGCTTTGGTGGGCGGGGCCCCTCGGCCTCCGATTTGGTGGGCGGGGTCCCTCTGCCTCCGATTTGGTGGGCGGGGACCCTCGGCCTCCGCTTTGGTTGGCGGGGCCCCACGGCCTCCAATTTGGTGGGCGGGGTCCCTCTGCCTCCGCTTTGGTGGGCGGGGCCGCTCGGCCTTCGATTTGGTGGGCGGGGCTCCTCGGCCTCCGATTTGGTTGGCGGGGACCCTCGGCCTCCGATTTGGTGGGCGGGGACCCTCTGCCTCCGATGTGGTGGGCGGGGCCCCTCGGCCTCCGATGTGGTGGGCGGGGCCCCTCGGCCTCCGCTTTGGTGGGTGGGGCCGGGCCCCTCGGCCTCCGCTTTGGTGGGCGGGGCCGCTCGGCCTTCGATTTGGTGGGCGGGGCCCATCGGCCTCCGATTTGGTGGGCGGGGCTCCTCGGCCTCCGATTTGGTGGGCGGGGCCCCTCGGCCTCCGATTTGGTGGGCGGGGCTCCTCGGCCTCCGATTTGGTGGGCGGGGACCCTCGGCCTCCGATTTGGTGGGCGGGGACCCTCGGCCTCCGATTTGGTAGGCGGGGCCCCTCGGCCTCCGATTTGGTGGGCGGGGACCCTCGGCCTCCAATTTGGTGGGCGGGGACCCTCGGCCTCCAATTTGGTGGGCGGGGACCCTCGGCCTCCGATTTGGTGGGCGGGGACCCTCGGCCTCCGATTTGGAGGGCGGGGACCCTCGGCCTCCTATTTGGTGGGCGGGGACCCTCGGCCTCTGATTTGGTGGGCGGGGACCCTCGGCCTCCGCTTTGGTGGGTGTGTCCCGTCGGCCTCCGATTTGGTGGGCGGGGACCCTCGGCCTCCGATTTGGTGGGCGTGGACCCTCGGCCTCCTATTTGGTGGACGGGGCCCCTCGGCCTCCGATTTGGATGGTGTGGACCCTCGGCCTCCGATTTGGTGGGCGGGGCCCCTCGGCCTCCGATGTGGTGGGCGGGGACCCTCGGCCTCCGATTTGGTGGGCGGGGCCCCTCGGCCTCCGATGTGGTGGGCGGGGCCCCTCGGCCTCCGCTTTGGTGGGCGGGGCCCCTCGGCCTCCGCTTTGGTGGGCGGGGCCGCTCGGCCTCCGCTTTGGTGGGCGGGGCCGCTCGGCCTCCGATTTGGTGGGCAGGGCTCCTCGGCCTCCGATTTGGTTGGCGAAGCCCCTCGGCCTCCGATTTGTTTGGCGGGGCCCCTCGGCCTCCGATTTGGTGGGCGGGGACCCTCGGCCTCCGATTTGGTGGGCGGGGACCCTCGGCCTCCGATTTGGTGGTCTGGGACCCTCGGCCTCCGCTTTGGTGGGCAGGGACCCTCGGCCTCCGATTTGGTGGTCGGGGACCCTCGGCCTCCGCTTTGGTGGGCGGGGCCCCTCAGCCTCCGATTTGGTGGGCGGGGTCCCTCTGCCTCCGATTTGGTGTGCGGGGACCCTCGGCCTCCGCTTTCGTGGGCGGGGCCCCTCGACCTTCGATTTGGTGGGCGGGGCTCCTCGGCCTCCGATTTGGTTGGTGGGGCCCCTCGGCCTCCTATTTGGTGGGCGGGGACCCTCGGCCTCTGATTTGGTGGGCGGGGACCCTCGGCCTCCGCTTTGGTGGGTGTGTCCCGTCGGCCTCCGATTTGGTGGGCGGGGACCCTCGGCCTCCGATTTGGTGGGCGTGGACCCTCGGCCTCCTATTTGGTGGACGGGGCCCCTCGGCCTCAGATTTGGATGGTGTGGACCCTCGGCCTCCGATTTGGTGGGCGGGGACCCTCGGCCTCCGATTTGGTGGGCGGGGACCCTCGGCCTCCGATTTGGTGGGCGGGGACCCTCGGCCTCCGATTTGGTGGGCGGGGCCCCTCGGCCTCCGATTTGGAGGGCGGGGACCCCCGGCCTCCGATTTGGTGGGCGGGGACCCTCGGCCTCCGATTTGGTGGGCGGGGCCCCTCGGCCTCCGATTTGGTGGGCGGGGCCCCTCGGCCTCCGATTTGGTGGGCGGGGAACCTCGGCCTCCGATTTGGTGGGCGGGGCCCCTCGGCCTCCGATGTGGTGGTCGGGGCCCCTCGGCCTCCGCTTTGGTGGGCGGGGCCGGGCCCCTCGGCCTCCGCTTTGGTGGGCGGGGCCGCTCGGCCTTCTATTTGGTGGGCGGGGCTCCTCGGCCTCCGATTTGGTTGGCGGGGCCCCTCGGCCTCCGATTTGGTGTGTGCTCTGCCTGGGGCCCCATATGCTGCCTGGGGCCCCATATGCTGCCTGGGGCCCCTGTGCTCTGCCTGGGGCCCCATGTTCTGCCTGGGGCCCCTGTGCTCTGCCTGGGGCCACTGTGCTCTGCCTGGGTGTAGGACACTGGTGACGTCACTTATCTCCGGACATTAGCTCCGGACATTAGCTACGGACATTAGCTCCGGACAATAGCTCCGGACAAAGCCACGGAAGTTGGCACAAATTGCAGGAAGTAGTATTCTAGGCAATTATATATTAGATTTGTGAAAAAATGGCTCTTTTTAAAGGCAGAATATATGGCTAGGAGCAAGATTGTGTACTCCTATGCAAAGGGGACTGAATGAAAAGCCTGATTTCAATGATTAAGAGTTGTGCCCCAATACTTTTGCACATTCAGTGTATTATACATCCATATTTCTTGGATTCTTCACTGAAGGACACAAGAAACCATGGTGCGAGGTCTGACACTAAGTACACACATCTAAAACAAACAAAAATAAACTCCTCACCAAAAGGCTGCTCCTGGCCTGCCAACACCCAGCTGTTCAGTTTAGCTTAGTGTCACTTAGGAGGCAGACACAGATGTTTTTTTGCAGCAGAGACTAACCTTTTTGTTGGATAACCGTGGGATGGGCCACTTTCACACCACTACGCAAGGGTGAGACCAGCCGGTAATGGTCAGTCTGTATCATCTATCGTCAGGATAGCAGGACCGTAGTAACTTGATGCAGCCATTGATCAGATACCCGGGCAGATGGTCCTTTGCCTTTTGACTACTGCCTGCCCAACCCATGAGCGTTGCACATTGCAGAGAGCAGAAGATGGATCAGGGACGCCTTGGCCCACAAGACCACCAAGCCTCTTCAGGACAGTTAAAGGGGTTCTCTGAGAAATGGAATAAAATCAATAATATACATTTTACATATTAAACATTTTTCTAAATACCTATATTTAGGAAAAAGGTACGTTTTATTTAATGCGATCAGTCAGGAGATGGCACCTACCAAGTATCATTGTGTAGCTGTCCTAGATTTCACAAGTCACACAGTAGGTTGTGCTGCGTGAAGCACAAGATAGACGCACTACAACTGTCAGGCTGACTGAGATATGTTCATTCTTGATCAACTAAAGAAAGGTGTTTATCTTCTCCTTTAGTCCCCTCCATTCCGTGTCCTGTCAGGTTAACTGAACAGAGGAATGTGCGTTCACAATGCCTGACCGGACGCTGCTTTGATGTGACCGGTCTCATGCTTCACACAGCCCGTACTATTACTGGTGTCTTCTGAAATCTAGGATGGCTCCACAGTGATACATGGCAGGTGCCATCTTTCAATCCTAGCAGAGTTCTGTAGATAAAGAATATATTTTTGCTATATAAAAGTATTTAGAAAAATGTTTAAGATTTAAATGTGTATTTATTGTATTACATTTCTTTAAGTATATCCTTAATTTGGTCCTGTGTTGCGCTGTGCCTTTATTTCGGCCGCTCCTGGCAACATATTCCTATCGAGCCCACAACCTTTTTTTCCTCGGCAGTCTTGCAACAGGTCCAATCTATTTATTTGCACCCCTCTCCTCCTTTTATGGAAGTCGCTCTGTTTTTCAAGCACCATCCATTGCCGGCTGATAGTCTATGTAAGCCACTGCAGCTTGGTGATCTCCAGCAGGGCTGGTACTGTAATTTAATTCTCAGCTTCGTTAAGGTCTAGCTGGCTGCCATCAAGTCATGCCCCCTCTCACTCTGGTCAATCACATGCTGGCTTTTCTCTCACCCCTGGGTTGGCTCCACCTTTGCCTTTTGGCTCCTAGGGGCCAAGACTCTGCTTTGGCTGTTCTTTTCCAGTGTTACCTAACTTACTAGCCTCAGGTCAGGACTTTCCACATGGACAAATCGAATTCAGAGCCACCGTATTGACCCTCTGGATCTTTTGGACCTTAGTCTGGTCCAGGACGCTCATCAGTCCCCTCCTTTCGAGATGAAGAGATCTTTCTCTGCTTCCGCTTTGCAGCAAGGTGTTTTTTCCTCTCAGCCATCTCTTCTATCAGGCGAGGCCTTAAATAATGTCTCTTTTCTGTCTATTTCTTTCTCCCGAAAAGGGCGGTCTTGCGTATGATACCTTTTTCTTTCTAAAGTGTTCTCTGTCCTCCACTTTAACAAAATTGTTTTCCTTCCTTATGCACTTTGCATCTGATCTCTCTGAGAGGTTATTACACAATCTGATATGGTTAGAAATATACAGCTCTACCTGTCTTCCCTGGCTCTGTTCAGATGCCTTGTGGTCCCAGAAGGCCCATGCAGAGGTCTGGCATTTGGTGTCCAGTTGCTTGCTGGATTTGATCTGCCATTTTGAAAGATCTGGCTAAGCTGAGCCGCTCTCGGTCAAGGCACAGCTCACTCCAACCGAACTGCTTGGAGCCTCCTGTGCTGTGCACCACATACAGTGCCTTGCGAAAGTATTCGGCCCCCTGGAACTTTTCAACATTTTCCCACAAATCATGCTTCAAACATAAAGATACCAAATGTAAATTTTTGGTGAAGAATCAACAACAAGTGGAACACAATTGTGAAGTTGAACGAAATGTATTGGTTATTTTAAATTTTTGAGGAAAATCAAAAACTGAAAAGTGGGGTGTGCAATATTATTTGGCCCCTTTAATTTAATTCTTTGTTGCGCCACCTTTTGCTGCGATTACAGCTGCAAGTCGCTTGGGGTATGTCTCTATCAGTTTTGTACATTGAGAGACTGAAATTCTTGCCCATTCTTACTTGGCAAACCGCTCGAGCTCAGAGAGGTTTGATGGAGATAGTTTGTGAACAGCAGTTTTCAGCTCTTTCCACAGATTCTCGATTGGATTGAGGTGTAGACTTTGACTTTGCCATTCTAACACCTGGATGCGTTTATTTGTGAACCATTCCATTGTAGATTTTGCTTTATGTTTGGGATCATTGTCTTGTTGGAAGTCAAATCTCTGTCCCAGTCTCAGGTCTTTTGCAGACTCCCAACAGGTTTTCTTCAAGAATGGTCCTGTATTTGGCTCCATCCATCTTCCCATCAATTTTATCCATCTTCTCTGTCCCTGCTGAAGAAAAGCAGGCCCAAATCATGATGCTGCCACCACCATGTTTGACAGTGGGAATGGTGTGTTCAGGTTGATGAGCTGTGTTGCCTTTACGCAGGGCCAGCATCAGCACCCGGGCAAGTGCCGGGGCCCTGAGCAGGCAGGGGGCCCACTCGCCGTCGGGGACACTGGTGCGCTATAGTGCCGGCCCCCGCGAGTGGACCACCTGCCTGCTCCAGGCCCCGACACTTGCGATACTTACCTCTCCAGGTTCCAGTGCTGCGTCTTCCATCCTCTGACTGTGACGTTCAGGTCAGAGGGCGCGATGACGTCACCAGTGCGCGCCCTCTGCCTGAGCAGTCGCAGCACAGAGAGCAGGAAGACGCCGACGCTGAGTAGTCCAGAGCAGAGCAGCGTCAAGCAACGAGAGGTGAGTATTACATTTTTTATTTTTTTTATATTTGGAGCAATATATGGGGACCATCAGAATGGGCCCATATGTGGAGCATTCTATGGGGCTAATTCTATATGGAGCCAATTTAATATGGAGCCAATTTAATATGGAGCATCTTATGGGGCTAATTCAATATGGAGCAGTATACGGGGCCAATAATATATGAAGCATCTTATGGGACTAACTATATATGGAGCATTTTATATGGCCAATTATATATGGAGCATTATATAGGGCCATTGTACATGGAGCATCTTATGGGGCAAATTATTTTTGGAGCATTATATGGGACCCATTCTGTAAGGAGTATTATATGGGGCCCATTCTGTAAGGAGTATTATATGGGGCCCATTCTGTATGGAGCAATATATGGGACTCAGTATACTGTATGGGGCCAATCATATACTGTATGGAGCATTATATGAGGCCCATTACATATGGAGCAATAGATAGGGCCCATCATATACTGTATGGAGAATATGTGGCTCACTATACTGTATGGAGCATTATATGGGGTCAATTCCGTATGGAGCAATATATGCGGCTCATTCTGTATGGAGCACTCTGTGGTGCTCATTATTCTGTATGGAGCATAATATTGGGCTCATTATTCTGTTTGTAGCAATATATGGGGCTCATTATTCTGTATAGAGGACTATGTGGTGCCAATTATACTGTATGGAGCACTATATGGGGCAATATATGGGGCTCATTATTCTGTTTGGAGAAATATATGGGGCTCATTCTGTATAGAGGACTTATACTGTCCGGTTTCTGAGCTAATGTAGAATGTACAATAGATATCACTCATGTAATGTAAGAAGTAAGTGAAATCTTTGGCATTGTACTATACCTATATTTCTCTGCCGTATCGGTGCATTATGAATTGTGGTATGTGTTAAAGGGGCCCACCGGGACTTCGCCCAGGGTCCATGAAAACCTGGAGCCGGCCCTGCCTTTACGCCAAACATATCGTTTGGCATTGTTGCCAAAAAGTTTGATTTTGGTTTCATCTGACCAGAGCACCTTTTTCCTCATGTTTGGTGTGTCTCCCAGGTGGCTTGTTGCAAACTTTAAACAACACTTTTTATGGATATCTTTGAGAAATGGCTTTCTTCTTGCCACTCGTCCATAAAGGCCAGATTTGTGCAGTGTACGACTGATTGTTGTCCTATGGACAGACTGTCCCACCTCAGCTGTAGATCTCTGTAGTTCATCCAGAGTGATCATGGACCTCTTGGCTGCATCTCTGGTCAGTCTTCTTGTTTGAGATGAAAGTTTAGAGGGACGGCCGGGTCTTGGTAGATTTGCAGTGGTATGACACTCCTTCTATTTCAATATGATCGCTTGCACAGTGCTCCTTGGGATGTTTAAAGTTTTTGAAATCATTTTGTATCCAAATCCAGCTTTAAACTTCTCCACAACAGTATCACAGACCTGCCTGTTATGTTCCTTGGTCTTCATGATGCTCTCTGTGCTTCAAATAGAACCCTGAGACTATCACAGAGCAGGTGCATTTATACAGAGACCTGATTACACACAGGTGGATATTTATTATCATTAGGCATTTAGGACAACATTGGATCATTCAGAGATCCACAATGAACTTCTGGAGTGAGTTTGCTGCACTGAAAGTAAAGGGGCCGAATAATATTGCACGCCCCACTTTTCAGTTTTTTGAATTTCCACAAAAATTTAAAATAACCAATAAATTTCATTCAGCTTCACACTTGTGTTCCACTTGCTGTTGAATCTTCACCAAAAATTTACATTTGGTATCTTTATGTTTGAAGCATGATATGTGGGAAAAGGTTGAAAAGTTCCAGGGAGCAAAATACTTTCGCAAGGCACTGTAACATCTGTTCTTCTACTTTGCGGGGCCACTGCTTAATCTTCAGTCCTCATCCTTGCAGAGCTCTTACCTTTGTGTTGGCGGATGCAAGTCTTGGCAGAAGGGTACTGCAAGCATCAGTTGTTCGGCTAGTAATCTGAAGGATTGCAATTCTTTTCTTCTGCAATGTTGTTAGTAGTTTTACCACCCAAGGGACTGCTTTGGGATGACATTCTGTGGTTTCCTATGTCCCTCAATGAAGTGTTTTAGAGAGGAAGATTTTTATATCAATTAACACAGCAAAAAAAGGGACAGCAGTATTTACTTGCCGAGGTCTCAGAACTAACGCAGCAAATCATGCAAAGGATGCAGCAAACCAATATAGTAAAGATGGCTGCAACACAGGTGCAAAATACTGATCAAACAACAGTCACAGCCTACCGATTCATGGAGGGGGTGAGTGCAAAGTATAGGGTGTACACAAGCAGTGCACAGTGTCTGGCTTAGAGCCTATTAGCGACGCCCACACTATTAGATTAGGCGGGCTGCCCAGCACTATCTAAGTGCACCCCATGAGAGCAGACACCCTATTTACAAAGCCATCAATGATGAGTCTGGCTGCACCCTAAAAATGACGTGCAAAAACATACAAAATATGAGGTATTGATCGACAATTTGGATAAAACACAGCTCTGGCAAAATGTAAGAGACCACCACATCAAAACCCTATCTTGGGCAGCCCAATCTCCAGACCTGAACCTCATTGATAACCTCTGGAATGTAATCAAGAGGATGATGGAGAGTCACAAGCCATCAAACAAAGAAGAACTGCTTACATGTTTGTACCAGGAGTGGTATAAGGTCACCCAAAAGCAGTGTGAAAGACTGGTGGAAAGCGTGCCAAAACGCATGAAAGCTGTGATTAAAAATCATGGTTATTCCACAAAATATTGATTTCTAAACTCTTCCCGAGTTAAAACATTAGTATTGTTGTTTATAAATGATTAGGAACTTGTTTTCTTTGCATTATTTGAGGTCCGAAAGCACTGGGCTTTTGTTTTTTTATTTTGACCATTTCTCCTTTTCAGAAAAAAAATACAGAATTTATTGCTTGGAACTTCGGAGACATGTTGTCAGAAGTTTATAGAATAAAAAAAAATTTGATTTTTCTCTTTATATATTTTTGAGTAAAATGTAGACAAACTGAACATTTTGCAGTGGTCTCTTCATTTTTGCCCGAGCTGTATGTAAGTTCGCAACCCGTATCAAGGGGCCTCACACTTGCGTCTGCTAATACGAAAATTAAACGCAAAGCAACAAAAAAAGGAATAACAAATGGATTTTGTATTCCTCTTTTTGTGGCTTTGCTTTTAATTTTAGATTTTTACATCACAACGCTCATACATCCAGTGTTCCTCCTCCTACCACATAGCCAGGAAAACAATAGCGTGTATTTATATAATGTACTTTGTTACAAGCAGCAGGTAGAGCAGGAGTAAAGTACACTAATAATTACTTGTACAGAACAAACAAGTCCTTTTGATCAGCCATTACCGCTAAATGCCCAATATTTATTTAATCTATCAAACTTGAAAATCTCTTCTGAAATCTCGGCGTATTTATCAGGAGTTGGGAAACCTGCAATTTCCATGGAACTCTTCATTTTAAAGCACTTAGATCCTGGATCACAAAGTGCTGGGAGGAGAAAATGCATTAAATATACGGCAGGTAGTTTGGGTGAAAACTATACACACACACGAACAATGAAATGGCCTTAACCCACCACATGCTGGCTCTATTTCATAGAAGTGTTGTCCCTTCTCAGGCTGTACTACACTACACCTGTTTGTAGGGAAATGAGGGCCTTTGACTTCTTCTTGGCCATTTGTAGACCTGTTATATGAAGGACACATTCATATATGTGGATATTGATATGGATGGTAAAATTGTATCCTTCCAATATGTGACACAGTTGGGCAAGTCATTATTTGTGAGTTTCAAGTTGTATTTTAGTAGAGGAAATGTATAATTGCAAACTACGAAGTTCTGCAGCGACTCTTTATGATCTTTTTATTTTATCAGTATGCTATATAATTTGACTTTTTGTTTTTTTCTTAATTTACCTCCAGGATTTTACTATGGACTGTGGGATATGCTATGCGTATAGGCTGGACTCTGCCATTCCAGACCAAGTTTGCAACGATCCGCACTGTGCACAGCCCTTTCACCAAGCCTGTTTATATGAGGTAATAAAGTGCTCCTAAAACACTACTGGGTGTCAGGGCAAAATAAATAACCAAGTCCTTTACGTTTCAGAAGAAAGCTTTTTGTATGGTCTCCATTGAGGCATTTAAAGGGAATTTGTCAGCATGGTTTTGCTATGGGATCTGAGAGCAGAATGATGTAGGGGCAGAGAGCCTGATTCCAGTGATGTCACTCACTGGGCTGCAGTTTTAGTAAAATCCCTGTTTTCTCTGCTGTAGATGTAGGAGTGGTGATTAGGCTGAGCTGTGTATAACTCCGCCCACACCTCTGATTGGCAGCTTCCTGTGTACACTGTGCATTGTCAGCACTTGGTGATGGGTGGGGTTACACTGATTGGCCTGACAGTGTTGCATGTGACACGTAGTCCTGCAATGATAATATCCTGCTGATAAAACACCAATTGTATTGAAACTACAGCAAATTACTGAGCGACACATCCCAGGAAGCAGGTTTCCTGCCCCTTTATTATTATAGCGCCATTTTTTCCATGCCGCTTTACATGCGAAATGGGGTATACATAATAAAAACGAGTACAGTAATCTTTAAACAATACAAATGACCGACTGGTACAGGAGGAGAGAGGACCCTGCCCGTGAGGTCATACAATCTACAAGATGCTGCTCTTAGATTATATAGCAAAAACTTGTTGCAGATTCCCTTTAAAGGGGGTATCCAACATTAGAAAAACTTGGCTACTTTGTAGTAATACAGCTTGGCCCCAGTGAATTAAACTGACCTATGCTTCAATACCAGTAGGGAGCAATAGTTAATTGCAGCTTGGTCAGTTGCAATCATTTTTTTCAATCCCATTGCAATTAAGAGTTATTAATTAACTGTACAAACTTTCTGCTGTTTTTACAATAAACCGATACAAAAACAATTTGAATAACTCAAAATGACTAATATAACTAGTGGTTTCTCCAAAGTCATCACAAAATGGCACTTTCACTGATGTGCTGTATAGCCAGACACCAGCTTCTGGCAACGTCCCTGAGGAATCTTATCCCATTCCTCATGGGCAGTCGTCTCGTTCATTTATATTTTTGGGTTTGTGGCTGCAACTGCCTTCTTCATATCACATTAATGATTTTTCTGTCTAGTTCAAGTCAGGCAAACTTGAAGACCTCTCCAGAATCTTGCAAGACCTTTTCTGAAAACAAGCCGTGGTGGCCTTAACGTTATGCTTGGAATCATTGTCCTGTTGGAAGATCTAATGATGTCCAAGTTCCATTTACTTCACACAAGGCATGATGTTTTCTCCTCGTCTTTCCTCATACTTGATTGAATCCTTCTTGCCTTCCAAGCAGCGCTAGTGCATTACTGACCTCCTACCATTATTCACTATAGTAATCACCTAGCCACCACCATATTTCACTATAGGCCTCACCAAGCCCTAACCATGCTTCACTGTAGGCATCACCGAGCCACTGCCATGCTTCAGTATAGGCGTAACTGAGCTACCACCATGCTTCACTGTAGGCAGGGTGTTCTTTTCAGCATATGCTTCATTCCTCTCCTTCCAAACATGATGTCGATCCATAGGCCAAAAGATCTTTCTTACTTCTTTTTACATAAAACATCATTTTTAGTGGAAAAATATTTTTATTTTGAATTTTTTATTTCTTATTAATTTATAACAAATGTTTTCCTTATTTTTTTTTGTCCCTCTGAGGGCCCCATACAGTAATATTATTTAACAATTAGCCTCACATAGTAATTCTGGCCCCAGTCCTGTAATAATATCCCATATCCTGGTCTAAGATATATCCATATCTTTTTGTAATAATGTTCCCCAATATGCCATTTTTTACATACACATAAAAGAAAAATAGTCTTCTTCCTCCTCCCCAGCCGGGGCGGCGCATGGCAACAACGTCATGTGCTGCTCCAATGGGCAAAACTACGTCAGCTGCTGGTTCCTGCGCTGTGGTACAACTCAATTAAATGTGCATCCTCCGCACACATTCAGCTGAGATCACGTGCAGGCATCGGCTCGGCTGGCCCATGACTTCCTGCACGCAATAGTCTCAGGAGCCGCCTGTGGCCCCCAAGCCGCGTGTTTGAGACCCCTGCCTTACACTGCAGAGTCTTTGAGAATAGCATGTTGTGTTGCCTTTGGAGAAACTTCTTGTGATAATACTTGTGTTGGGCTTTTTAAATTATTCGTTTCATTGGTTTATTACAAACAGCATAAAGTTTGTATATTTTCCTAAGAAACCTCATGCCGTGGGGGTTGAATAATTTTGATTGGTATAAGAATCATTCAGCTGCAATTACACAATACCAAAACACAATACAAATGAACATTTAAAAAAAAATGTAGAATAAAATGTATTCTTTAGCCTGGATTTGGATGACCGTTATTACAATTAGTGCATGGTGCAATTTGTTTTCCCACACGGTCCATCGTCACAGGTGTCAAAACCCTCAATAAAGCAACGTACAATCAAGACCTCAAAAGTCAAATGTAATCATTCATATAATTAATTTTATGTTTTCTTCTCATTTTTAGTGGCTAAATGGTCTCCCGTCAAGTAGGCAGAGCTTTAACATCATATACGGGGAATGCCCTTATTGCACTAAGGTAAGGCTAATGGATAATAAAGGGAATCTGACACCAGGCGTGCGCTACTGCATCTGAGAGCAGCATAATGTAGAATGGGCAGCAGGGTGGCTCAGTGGTTAGCACTGTTGCTTTGCGGCGCTGGAGTTCTGGGTTCAAATGCCACCAAGCACAACATCTGCAAGGAGTTTGTATCTTCTCCCCATGTTTGTGTGGGTTTCCTCCCACACTCCAAGACAATACTGGTAGGGAATTTAGATTGTGAGCCCCAATGGGGACAGCAATAATAATAATAATATATGTAAAGTGCTGCAGAATATGATAGTGCTATATTAGCAATGTATACTAATAATATACTCTAAGCAGCCCAGTACGTGATATACCGCTGAATCGGGATCTGTGTCTCTACATTATGCCGCTCACAGATTAGGTGGCAAAACCTGGCAACAAATTCCCTTTAAGACCTCATATAGAACAGTTTAAACTTTCATGCTGCAATGAGGTTGATTAGATTTATTGCATATTGTTTTTATTTTTTTATTCATAGACAAGGTCAGCGATAACATTGTTACATCCCATAAGGGTATGTGCGCACGTTGAGTATTTGCTTGCAGAAATTTCTGCAAGGTTTCTGCATGTCTTGGCAGCAAAAACGTGCATTTTGCATGCGTTTTTGTACAGCAATGAAGGCCTTTTTTTTTATCTAAATAAAGATAATTAAAAAGTAAAAAATGTGAACTAATTTCTTGGTTCAACACCATTTTTTTCATTCTGATGCAGTAGATAATGGGATAAGGGCTTGGTGTCAGCAGCTGTCATTGACACCACACCCTAGGCTTAGTAATGAAAAGGTGTCAGCCAGACACCCTCATTACTAAGCCAATAACTAAACAAACACACACATTGTCAGCAGCCTATGTAGGAGCATTAATAGAATGAATCTACATAGGCTGCAACCAAACAGTAAAGGTACCGTCACACTCAGCGACGCTGCAGCGATACAGACAACGATGCCGATCGCTGCAGCGTCGCTGTTTAGTCGTTGTGGTCGCTGGAGAGCTGTCACACAGACAGCTCTCCAGCGACCAACGATGCCCAAGTCCCCTGGTAACCAGGGTAAACATCTGGTTACTAAGTGCAGGGCCGCGCTTAGTAACCCGATATTTACCCTGGTTACCATTGTAAAAGTAAAAAAAAAAAAACACTACATACTCACCTTCTGATGTCTGTCACATCCCCCGGCGTCCACAGGGTTCGTGCAGCTGCTCAGAGCTTCCTGCACTGAATGTGTCAGCGCGGCCGGAAAGCAGAGCACAGTGGTGACGTCACCGCTGTTACTGCCGGCGCTCACACATTCAGTGCAGGAGGCTCTGAGCAGCAGCGCGTAACCCTGTGGACGCCGGGGGACGTGACAGACATCAGAAGGTGAGTATGTACTGTTTTTTTTTTTAACTTTTACAATGGTAACCAGGGTAAATATCGGGTTACTAAGCGCGGCCCTGCACTTAGTAACCCAATGTTTACCCTGGTTACAAATGAACACATCGTTAGATCGGCGTCACACACGCCGATCCAACGATGGACAGCGGGTGATCAGCGACAAAATAAGGTTCTGGACTTCTAGCTCCGACCAGCGATATCACTGCGGGATCCAGATCGCTGCTGCGTGTCAAACACAACGAGATCGCTATCCAGGACGCTGCAACGTCACGGATCGTTGTCGTTCTCGCTGCAAAGTCGCTTAGTGTGAAGGTACCTTTACTCTTAATTTAAAGAAAGAAAAGAAAAAAAAAAAACCTATTTGCGTTGGCTCCCACATAATTTTCATAACCAGTAGAGGGAAAGCCGACAGCTGAGGGCTGATGTTAATATTCTGGGAAGGAGCCACTAGTCATAAAGGTTCTCAGGGTATTAATATCAGCTCACAGCTGTCGGCTTAGCCTTTACTTAGACATAAGGTCCCCCTATAAAATCTATCCAGCAAAGGCTAGGCAGACAGCTGTGGGCTGATATAAATAGCCTAGGAAGGGACCATGGATCTTCGCCCCCTCCGAGACTAAAAACATCATCTCTCAGCCGCACCAGAAAAGGCACTTCCCACTTGCCCTGTAGCAGTGGCAAGTGGGGTAATTGTTGTGAATTCTGTTCTTGGGTTCCCTCCGGTGGTTGTTGGTGGTATTGCAGCTGTTCCTGGCTGGCAATTCTGGTCAGGTGTCCTTGCTGATTACAGGCCTGACTGGGGTATTTGTTATGATCCTGATGGTAAGGAACACATGAACTGACCTGATGGGTAAACCAAAAATAAGGACAAGCTCCGGGAATGTGGGAACTTTACTGACCGCAATTCTGATCCTATCAACAAACACTATAGGCAGCCGTGGAGCGTTCCTAACTCGGCCTAGACGCCTCGTTCACAGCCTGAGAAACTAGCTACCCCTAGAGAGAAACAAAGCCTCACTTGCCTCAGAGAAATTTTCCCCAAAGTGTAAGCAGCCCCCCACAAATAATAACGGTGAGTTTAAGGGGAAAACACAAACATAGAAATGAAAATAGGTTTTAGCAAATGAGGCCCGCTAATAACGAAATAGTCAGAAGATAGCAAGGAATCTGTGCGATCAGTATAAAATACTACAAAAGTATCCACGCAGAGAATACAAAAAGACCCCCACACCGACTCACGATGTGAGGGGCGCAACTCCGCACCCCAGAGCTTCCAGCTAGCAATCAAATAGCATATAAGCAAGCTGGACTGAACTCATAACATACTGAGACACATTTTCAAATAGCAATGAGCAAAAATGGACTAGCATGAACTTAGCTTCTCCACGAGGAGACAGGTCACAAGGGAAGTCCCAGAGAGATCTGAACCAGTACTGAATACAACGACAGCAGGCAACAAGTAAAGGTCCAGATGGAGTTAAATAGGCAGCAGGCCTAGCAGGAAACGAGGCAGCTGGAGTCCAGCTACAGACCAGCCGTAACACTAAAAGCCACCAGAGGGAGCCCATGAACAGAACTCAGAAAGTACCACTCATGACCACAGGAGGGAGCCCGAGAACGGAATTCACAACAGGTATTTAGGACTGCTGGATTCATTAGTCAGTGCCAGTTGTCCATTGTTCTTGGAGGGATTGCTGCGCTCTCTGGTTCCTCACGCTCTTCTGCCAATTCAGCTAAGATAAGTGTCTGGTTTTTTGTCTCTGTGCACACATGCAGTGTGCTTGTAATTCAGTGCAATCCATTTGTGTTTTTGTCCAACTTAGACTTTGTTTGGATTTTTCAGTCATGCTGGATTCTCAGGAGTTGCAGATCTACTTGCTATGTCTTTAGTTAGATGTAGTATATTTGTATTTTCTGCTGTGGATATTTTTAGGATTTTAATACTGACCGCTTAGAATTCTGTCCTATCCTTTTCTATTTAGCTAGAGATGCCTCTTTTGCTAAAGTCTGTTTTTCTGCCTGTGTGTGTTCTTCCTCTTATACTCACAGTCAATATTTGTGGGGGGCTGTCTATCCTTTGGGGGTCTGCTCTGAGGCAAGATAGAATTCCCATTTCCACCTATAGGGGTATTTAGTCCTCCGGCTGTGTCGAGGTGTCTAGGACGGGTTAGGCACACCCCACGGCTACTTCTAGTTGCGGTGTCAGTTTAGGGTTTGCGGTCAGTACAGATACCACTACTCCTGAGAAAGTCTCTCATGCGGCTCCTAGGTCACCGGATCATAACAAGTAATGGTTGGGGGAGGGTTGATGTCAAATTTGTATTGTCAGGTGACGTCAAGCCCACAGTTTAGTAATGGAGAGACATCTATAAGACCCCCCCATTACTAGCCCCATAGTAACAGCAAATACGCACACATTTTTATACCTGCATGTTTGCAGATTTAACTGACTCAGTTGAAGTCAATGTGTGGAAAATGTGCTAGAAATCCGCACAAAGATTTGACATCCTGCAGAAAAAAAAACACACTGCAAATACTCAAAGAAAATTTACTGATCATGTGCACAACACCTCAGGATTGTCATTGAATTAGCTTGCAAAATAATTCCATGGTGTTTCTGGCTCATTTCTACGTGGAAAACACATCAAAAATGCACCGTCCAATAGTCTACACTGTGATCACTGATCAAGAGATTGATGTTAGATGTCAATTCACACAATGGCAATTAGCTAAACAAATGTAGAGCAAATGGCAATAAAGAAAAGCTTAAAGGGGTGGTTGAGGTCACATAAAAATTGTATCCAAATCCCTATCTAATTTTTGCCATAATCTAAACCAATTTCTAATATGTTTGCATTAAAAATTCCCACACTACAGTAACTGCTCATTACAAATGGAGGGTAAATCCAGCTTCACAAACTCCAAAATGGGATTTTCTTTCATTACAATCCAGTGAACAAAGTTCCGTGCATATATAATAACACGAACCTTTGTTCACTGGATTTGTTACTTCGCCATTAAAGAAAATTCAGTTTTTGAGTTTGTGAAGCTGGATTTCCTGTCCTCCGTTTGTAACTGACTGCGTCCAGGCACTAACACTCCCCTTGTTCCAAACTATATGGGACTCTAAATCTGGTGAGCTTTCTTTTTTGTTATAGTGCTACTGTACCTTTTTTGTTCCTGTGTGATGATGCTTTGTTTGAGAATCCCAGTGCATGCTAGTATATTCAAATGTGCGTCATCAAAGCTGGGGTCAGAGGCTGCCGTCACAGTCATCAGGGGCGGGGCTAGTCCGTGTGCGCTGGCATTGTGCGATGTGCACAATCACAGTGCGCAATCTGTTGCAGGCTGAGAAGAATAATAACGAGCCAGCAATATAATGGAGAGCGCACTTTCAACGCTGTGTCAGAGGGTACCTGGCATGCAGAGGCCAGTGCCGATCCCCCCAGTCACTTACGGGAGTGGTGCAGGTCTCTGAATGCTAGAATTATAAATACTGTACCTTCCCCCACAACATGCTTCTGTGAGTTAAGGTTTTGGATAACTAATTTTCAAACAGACAATGGATATTCCTTGATATAAATGTAGTATATTTTATTTGCAAAGCTAAATTTAAAAAAAAAAAATGCGTTTTCATATAAATACATTTATTCCCTAACCTCTTTCCTTAGCACACATTTATTGGGTTGTGTATCCCGTAGCCTAAGTGCAAATTCCCTGCAGGAAAATGTATCCTTAGTTGTATGGTCTAATGTTATTGCATATGCTAAATATTTCATTTTCAGCCAATCACCCTGAAGCTGCTTAATAAGAAGTTCTGAAGCCGTGGATGTCACGCGACTGAACAAGATGGAGTGGAGGTCATCACAGTGCACACAGAACAAAATAGATCATCAGTAGAAGGAAAGGGACTGCTAAGCCGTATCTGTATATATCCTGACGGTCTGATGCAGATGAAGACGCCTTTTCTCTCCCGAGTTCATGGTTGGCATCTTTATACCGTGGATCTTCTTCATACACTTGAGAGGCACTCGCATTCGGAGTTCTCTGAAATCAAACAATATAGACCCTGAAATACTTTTCTGAACAAAGTCTAATGCAATAACTGTATAACCTGCAGTAAAAAAGCTGTTATATGGAGGATCTCAAATGGAAAATAAAGCAACTTTACAAATAGTCATAAATACAAATCCTACAGGTTATTGTCTACAGTGTCTGTTAATAAAAGGCTAGAAACAAACCCTGACCCCAGTCTCCATCCATATCTGACCCCTACTTTTTGGTATCCTACAGTTGAAGTCATACGTTTCCATACGCCATTTAACGCTAGTATTCCTCCCTCGGAGCACAGGGGAGATCACTACTATATTTCAAGGTTATGACATTTTTTGAAGATTATATACATGTGGTTAATATTTAGTAGCATTGCCTTTTAATTGTGTAACTTGGGGCACAAGTTTCAGGTAGCCTTGAAAAAGATTTTCTAGGATTTTGTCCCAGTCCTCCTCAGAATTGGCTTAACAAGTCCGGTTTGTAGGCCTGCATGATTGCTCATGCTTTTTTTTTGCCCATACACAGTCTATGGGATTAAGGTAAGGACTACGTGATGACCACTCGGTTACCTCCACTTTATTCTTAAAGGGAATCTGCCACCAGGTGACAGTCAGCTCGTCTGAGAGCAGCAGAATGTAGTCACAGATGTGTTACTTACTGGGCTGCTTGCTGTCGTTTAAATATTATCCTGTTGATAAAAGTTATCACTAGAGGACTAGTAAATTTGCTGCAATGTAGTTCTTCATTTTGATGAGCTCTGTATAACCCTTCTTGCACCGCTGATTGGCACCTATGTACACTGTGCATAGGCAGAAAATTGCCAATCATTGGTGAAGGCGGGTTATAAAGAGCTCAGAATTCAGAGAATTGGTAGCCGTAAACATAACTGCATCCATGCCCGTAAGAGATCCCTGCCCATACATCTTACTTCTCTCCGATGGGGATTGCAAAAACCTGGTGACAGATTCCTTTTCGGCCATTTTGCCACAACTTTGGAAGTATGCTTGCAGTCACTGTCTATTTGGAAGAGCCATTTGTGCCCGAGCTGGAACTTCTTAGTTAATGACTTAACATTTTGTTTCCCAGAATAGATGGCATTACGAGGAGAGAAAAGTTACGGTAGGTGGATATATTGAAATGCACTTGAACCTCCGGCAGAAAAGCACCCCACTGCATGATGCAAACACTCATGTGCTTCACAATTGGGACAGTGGTCTTTGGCTTGTAAACCTCCCTCTATTTTCCTCCATACATCACTATCGTAATGGTCATTATGGCTCAACAGATCCATTTCTTGTTTCATCAAATCACAGGATATGGTTTCCAAACTTGAGATAATTTTCCCGATGTGCAGTTTCAAATGAACCAGTCTTTTTATGGCGGTTTGGAGCATTGGCTTCACCTTTGCTGAGCGGACATTCAGGCCATGTTAATACAGGACTGTTGATTAAGATAAGTTTGTACCCATTTCCTCCAGCATTTTCACAAGATTGTTTCATGCTGATCTTGGATTGACTTGTATGATGTTTCCGCACCTCAGTATGTCCGGCTCTATAAGACAGAATGTGTCTCCTTCCTGACCGGTGAGATTGTGTGTAACTTCGCAGATTATCATTTGAACAGATGAATGTGGGACATTGCTCCCAAGGATTTACCAGATGTGTGCTGGTCCACTTGGCTGACTTGTTTTGATTTTCCTATATGAAGCAAGGAGGCACTTGGGCATTAAAATACTACTCCAATTATCTCCTGATGACAATTCGCCTATCCGAAGCCTCTAAAGCAGGGGTCCCCAACCCGTAGCTCGCGAGCCACATGTGGCTCGCCTGCCCCTGACATGTGGCTCGCCGACGATCACCGAAAAAAAGTCCCTAGGGAGCCACCCCGCTGCCTGTAATACCCACCCAGGGCGGGCGTCAGCACCCGGGCAAGTGCTGGGGCCCTGAGCAGGCAGGGGGCCCCCTCGCTATCGGGGACACTGGCGTGCTATGGTGCCGGCCCCCGTGAGTGGATCCTCCGCCTGCTCCGGCACTTGCGATACTTACCTCTCCCGGTTCCAGTGCTGCAGCGTCTTCCATCCTCTGACTGTGACGTTCAGGTCAGAGGGTGCGATGACGTCACCAGTGCGTGCCCTCTGCCTGAGCAGTCACAGCGCAGAGCAGCTGAGGAGTCCAGAGCAGCGACAAGCAACGAGAGGTGAGTATTTCATTTATTTTTTTTTTTTTAATATTTGGAGCAATATATGGGGCCAGTAATATAGGGAGCATCCTGTGGGGCCAGTAATATAGGGAGCATCTTATGGGGCTAGTGATATGGGGAGCATCCTATGGGGCCAGTGATATAGGGAGCATCCTATTGGGCCAGTGATATAGGGAGCATCTTATGGGGCCAGTGATATAGGGAGCATCCTATGGGGCCAGTGATATAGGGAGCATCCTATGGGGCCAGTGATATAGGGAGCATCCTATGGGGCCAGTGATATAGGGAGCATCCTATGGGGCCAGTGATATAGGGAGCATCCTATGGGGCCAGTGATATAGGGAGCATCCTATGGGGCCAGTGATATAGGGAGCATCCTATGGGGCCAGTGATATAGGGAGCATCCTATGGGGTCAGTGTTATAGGGAGCATCTTATGGGGCTAGTGATATAGGGAGCATCTTATGGGGTCAGTAATATAGGGAGCATCCTATGGGGCCAGTGATATAGGGAGCATATTATGGGGCCAGTGATATAGGGAGCATCTTATGGGGCCAATTCCTTGTGGAGCAGTATATGGGGCTAATTCCATATGGCGCAGTATATGGGGCCAATTCCATATGGAGCAGTATATGGGGCCAATAATATATGAAGCATCTTATGGGACTGTTAAAGGGTATTGACTTTTAAGATTGCTACTTCCCATAGGTGGCACTAGAGTTCAGTTTGCATAACAATAATGTAAAATACATAAGGATAGAGTGAAAGCGAAAATCTGCATGTTATTATTTGTGCCTTCTCTAGGTTTTTCTATGACTATCTGCATTGTGGCTCTCGACCAACTTTCATAGCGGAATGTGGCTCTCAAGGTAAGAAAGGTTGGGGACCCCTGCTCTAAAGCGTTGACATTGTCTTTTTTCTCAAGCTAATTAAAGGTTCTTGATTTTTGATATAGGAAATTGTTTAACATTTGTTAAAAAAAACTGCTAGTCATGTACAAAGTAGACATCAGGAACAACTTTCGAAAATGATATAGTTTTGTTGATTTGGAGTCTGTAAATAAATGACTTTTGTGGACTTCAACCCAAGTATAAAACCTATGACTTCAACAGTACATCTGGTGCTGCAGGATGGCTTGTAATGGTTCCCACAGAAGAGGAAAGACTATTTGATTAATAAAAACTAGTGATTGGGATTAAAGCAGTTATTCAGGGGCACGATCAGACTAAGGTTTTCACTTATGTTTTAGAGTTGCAAGGGAATGGACAAAAAAGAATAATGTAAGGGTGACCCATTTATCCGCGCACGCTGAACATACTTAGTGATG
Source organism: Ranitomeya variabilis (assembly GCF_051348905.1). Taxonomy (NCBI): domain Eukaryota; kingdom Metazoa; phylum Chordata; class Amphibia; order Anura; family Dendrobatidae; genus Ranitomeya; species Ranitomeya variabilis. Next base: position 100,404,602 of record NC_135233.1, read on the forward strand.
AGAGAGTATACTCATTACTTAGGTTTTCCCGAGCATGCTCGGGTGGTCTCCGGGTATTTGGATGTGCTCGGAGATTTTGTTTCTGTCTCCGTGGCTGCATGAGTAACAGCCTGAACACATGCAGGGATTACCTAACAAACAGGCAATCCCTGTATGTGCAGCGGCTGTCTAACAGCCACGACACCTGCCGCTGTGGCTGCTCGAACATAGTATTCAGGCACGCTGTAGATACTTAATTAGCCCGTGAGTACGCTCGGATAACACCTTAACCAAGCACGCTCGCTCAGCACTAGTAAGTGTGCAAGGTACAGACTTACCCTTGGTTTATAGATCCTTGGTGCCTCCGAGAACAAATCCGCAGAGGCTGATCTCACTGAACTGCTCGATACATCTGCAATATTACTGGTACCAATGTATGGCTCACATCCACTTCTGTCATCATCATTTGTATACTGGCTTGAAACTACTGTTTTCCTTGAGTAATTCTGTTATTAGAAAATAATAGGCACATTTTATTCAAAGTACAATAACTCCCCCACAATTTTTTATTTTGTAAATTAACAATCCAATTGTAACTAATAAATGTCCTTTTTTTGCCAAAATTGACAAAATAGAGACTTGGCCAAGAGTAAACTGCAGCACTAAGGTCTGTTTCACATAGCATAGTCCTAGCATGGCCAGATTTTACCATCTGCGTTATGGCTGTGCCACCAGGACGTCCTGCAGTTCTAAGGAGCCAAAACTCCCTTAAGGGTTTAAAGTGATTACGTTTAGTTCAGTAGAACCAGCAGGGCCTGGGTCATGTACCTACTGTAGCTGAGAGACCATTAAGATGCTAAAACAGTCGTCAAAAGGGTGCTGGTGCATGCAAAATTAGGAATGAAGATCTACCTTTTGAGCTTTGCGGGAAGCACCTGGGTTTAGTGGATTACTGTCCTTTAGCTGTACATCGTCTTCTTCCATCTCTTTTTTCACATGTTTCCGCATCTCTGGCTATGGACAGAATGCAAGAGGAACAGTGAAGGCATGTATTCACTCAAAGAACGTTTTCATGTTCAATGTACATGAAGCTACCAGATGACGTTACATATGATGCCCCAGTTTCAAAATGTCACTTTTGCATCATCATGATGGTTTAAAATAAATGTATAAAAATATTTGTTTGATAGACAAGTAGAGTAATAAAGTGACATTTTTAGGGTAGGGCTAATTGGCGGCATTTGTCACCGGATGGAAAATTCTCAGAAAAGTCGAGCAATAATATCTGTGTGAGTCGTTAGTCTCATGACTATATAAAGAGATCCTGTCTCGACTTTGTACAGTAAAGACATAGCTGTTATGGCGCTGTAATACTGATTAAATTGACCCTTTGGTAAAGTAAAGAAATCAGCTTAAGTTTTTTTGCTATCCAGATTTCAGTACACAGGGCTTGGACTGCGCGTTGGGTCTTCTCAGTGATTCCCCAGCCCCTCCACCTGCCAGTCTTTGAATAGCAGGTCAATGGTTTTTCAGCGACCTGCCTGACCTGTTTGAAATCTTGCAGTGGCGCCTCATTGCCATGGGCAGCAGCGCGTGCACAGATCAAGTTCTCAGCACAACTGTGTCAGAGAGGACGGAGCATGTGGCGCCCACTGCAGTGATGGAAGGTCTGAGGATCCTCATGGAGGCGAAGACCCAGTTGCACAGTCCAAATGGTGATCAGAATAGAACATGAAGGTGGATTTGTTCACCAATTTAATCTGCGCTTACAGTCATGCCTTTACATTACAAAATCGTGCTGACGGGTTCCATCTAACAGCCCTTATTTTTGCTGTCTAAGGCCGTGCTCACACATTCTGGATATGGTCAGTATTTTATTTATAAGCCAAAACCAGGAGTGGGTGAAGAATGCAGAAGTGGTGACGTGTTTCTATTATACATTTCCTTGGCTTACAAATACTATGGTAAAATACTAAACGTGGCCTAATAGATCACTGAAAATAATTTTCTCCCCCATCTTTGCTGGATCTGTATTTTTGGATCAAACTATCAAAAATATTAGAAGTTTTGAATACCGCACTGCCCTTAAGAATAAACGCTTTGAAAAGTTTGTTAAATGTAGAAAAAAAATTGAATAACATTTGCAATTACTAAAAGAGCCCCGATTTTGACGTAAAAATCAAACCTCTGAGTTGCAGTACGTCGCTTGATGCTTGTGACTTACACTGAAGACTATGCCAAGTGAGTCACTTGTGACATAAAAGCCAACTTGAGGAGAAAAATTTGACTGTTGCAGTCGTGATGAGATACTATAATCATTAGATGTGATGTCAAAGTGTGACGCACCGATTTCAGGATCACCATGTAGCTCTAGCCTTGCACTAGGGGTCGTCTTTAACCCAGATTGGTCGGCAGATACTAACCCATGCATAGTAAGCACACTGATCCAGTTGGCCATCACAATTCAGCCCTTGTCACAGCTGCTCATATCTTTCTCTTTGATCATTTTTACAGCTATGAATTAATTATCTTTAAGAAGTGACAATTCACTTGATACATAACATATCCAAGCCCTTGCTAGGTGAAGGAAGTGAATAGTAATTATTTTGAGACAGTGCCATCTAACAGTGGTTGTAATGTTATGACAGATTAGGACTAGTGATGAGCGAATATACTCATTACTCGAGATTTCCCGAGCACGCTCGGGGGTCCTCAAGAGTATTTTTTTTAGCCCTCAGATATTTAGTTTTCATCACTGCAGCTGAATGATTTACAGCTACTAGCCTGCTTGATTACATGTGGGGATTCCCTAGCAACCAGGGAACCCCCACATGTACTCAGGCTGGCTAACAGATGTAAATCATTCAGCTGCGGCGATGAAAACTAAATCTCCGAGCGCTAAAAAATACTCGAAGGACACCTGAGTGTGCTCGGGAAATCTCGAGTAACGAGTATATTCGCTCATCACTAATTAGGATACATCATTAGTTGTCTTTGGTGGGTTTTTATGTTTGACCAAGTCTTTTTTTTTTTTCTTTTTTTGTGCGTTGTTGAATCATTACTATTAACAGCTCACTATTCACTCTACTGGCCATGGTGTCCTGAAGAATAATGGCAAGAATAGCAAGTCCCCATTTTACAGCTGCACTACAAATATTTTGTAATCTGATGGATATTAGAGAATTGGTGATCTTCCTCTAAACATTTTTAAAAGAACACAAAATATCCCACAAATTACAATGCGAGGGTCTTCATTTTTTTTATTCTCTTCTCATGAAATCAGAAATGAAGATTTCTTCACATATAACTTTCTGGCTGAAGGAGCCTCCCCGGCAGTGCTCTCCGTGCAGCAGCACACCAAGAATGTTTAGAGGGATTGTCTACTTCTGGACAGTCTCACTTTAGTTAATTCGGGAATACAATTACAATAATAAAAAAAAAAAAAAAAAAAACAATAGATACTGCAGTGATGCCAATCTGGTGACAATGCTGTTCCCAAAGAGTGGCTGCAGTCAATGAGCATCCGCTAGTTGGCTGCAGACTTTACTGTTTCATCACCGCGAACGTCCACCCTGATGAAATATCGATCAACTACAGCCAAAGAACGGCCACTCATCACTGGCTGCAGCCTGCAGTCGCATCTCTCCAGGAACAGCGCCTCTCCAGGTGAGGAGTAGCAAGTTTTGGGTTTTTTTTTTTTTTTTAAACATTGATTAGACTGGGTAACCCCTGTAAGCCTTGCCCTTGGTCTGAATCCTGCCCCTTATCTATATGCTAAAAATAGGATGAGGGGGACATTAATCCCTGTGTTCTCTGAAACATGTCTACAAGAACACTTCAGGAATATGCGGAAAATCATGCAGACTAAAATATAAACTGGAGAGAAACTTCTCAGGCCTCGCTCAGTCATTTCTAGGCTGTGTGTTAAGGTAATACTAGAAATAGACGGTGTGCCAATATATTAAAACGGAGCGGTGCCGCCAAAAATACAGAATTTGTTATTTTAGTCTCTAATCTTTCTCTAGTACAAAGAGACATTTTTAGTGAAAATAAAACTCAGCGTTATTCCAAATGTCCACCTGAATTTATTATTAACCTTTGCTGGGAAAGAATCCAGAAGTCTTCAGCTTTTTAATTCATATTCATAAACCTGGACCCATTCATAGCAAGTTTTCTTCCATATCAATGAGCCTAATTAATATGAAAAAGAATTATGAAATGTGATTTTAATCACTACATTTGCTTTTCCATGCAGGTTATCTGACCTTTTCTGGGGAAGACGGCAGTAACACTCCTCGTGACTGATTATATGTATTAAACTCTGGCATTCAGCTTAAAATAAGAATGTTCACAGTCTGTCTTGTCTTTACTGTATATGAATATATTAATGCAGTGACTGGACTGACTTGTATTAATAGAGGAAATCCTGAAGTGTCCTGTAAGCTCTTGGCTCTGGAGAGAAGGCTGTAGCCCATGGAAAAGATGCTCTGCTAAGCGGGACTGCTAACGTGCCACACTGATTGGGGACTCCAGCAATCACGAATTTATACAGGCACTCATTCCTTCAGCGAATATATATATATATATATATATATATATATATATATATATTATATAAAATCTGCAGTTATTTCTGTTACTTAAGTAGTGCCCATATATTCCACCATTCAGTTCTGTGATTGTCGCCACACAGACCATGTATGTCACAAACTGACTTCCCATAAATACAAAGCCAATTATTCGTATATTCTGGAGGTATGAGAATGACATACAGGAACCCCCGCAAACAAACACAAGTACGTTGGTCAGATTCCGACACCACATGAAAACGTTGCCACCGTGATGCCCGTATAAATTTCTGACACGTCATGTTTATTTTATTCACTTGTATAGCGCCATCGTATTCCACAGCGCTTCTCAGACATCACTGCTGTTTGATGGGCTCCGCTGCACCGCTGCAAGAGTTGGACTGGACACCACCCCTCCCCTACGTAATCCTGAGTGTATATAATCTCCATCCATCCCATCCTGCATCTGACTTCAGCGTGCAAGTGACAGGAGCGTACGATGTTACTGCCATGCGCCCCCAGTCACGTGCACGCCGACGTCAGCTACTGACCTCTGGCTGGCAGCGTTTGTGCACCGCAATACACTCGAAGGACGCACATCCAGCTGAAGCATTCTGAAGCAACTCCAGGCCCAGTGGCAACCTCTGGGACAACGGTAGTTATGCCCCTGTTAGTGATTGTGTTTGCCCTCACACTCCATAGACATGAGAGAACATACAAACTTTTGTTCTTGGTGGGATGTTGAACCCAGGACCCCAGTGCTGCAAAGCATCAGTGCTAACCACTGAGCCACCCTGCTGCTCATTCATGTGTGTTAAGTTTGACATTCATAGTCTAAGTAGCTGGACCATCTGTGGATATATGATACTGTTGTGCTTAGTCGCAGGTCTACTGACCTAATCCGGACAGAGTGATCCATAAACAGAACATGAACGTGCGAAACCGGTCAAACGCTAAGTCCTTCAATTACAAATCTGAATTGTTAAGGGCTCGTCCCCGGTGAAAAGTGAATTGTATAGCAGTTATTGGTGATGTAAAGTCAGGGAGTCAAGGTTCTGACTTTGGCTCCTACAGTACATTTGTTACTAAGGGCCTTCAATTGATCTATATAACCCCGCACACACCACTGATTGGCAGCTTTCTGACTATGCAAAGTGTACACACAGCTGCCAATCAGTGGAGGGGGGTGTAGTTCTGCAGAGCTCATGAATGTGGAGGACTTCATGGCAGCAGGTTTACTAGTCCCCTAGTGATAATCTCTTGCTCATAAAACACTGATTTTATTAAAAACTACAGTAAGTCATCCACAGGAAGTGACACATTGCTGTATTGAGGGTCTTTGCCCTACATTTTGTTGCTCTCCGATTAGGTGGCAAAAAACCTAGTGACAGATTCGCTCCTATTCTCATCATCATAAATCCTGAAGAGTTTGTAAAAACATATGTAGTCTAATAGAGACAGGAAACAGGAACATTCAAGTGACCCTATCTCAAAGTAAGGGAATTGAATACAGGTTATAGTGCAAGAAAGAGTAAATAAGAACATATAGGATGAAGTCATGCACAGAAAACCAAGTAGAATATAAAACGTGATATTTGAGATACAATAAAAAATGCTACATAGCAAGATGTTAAAAATTTAAATGCGTGGTGGAGACAGAAACCGGTCAGAAACAAAAGGGCACCACGGGTACACATGGTGTCACAAAATTGGTAAAAAGATGATGCACAGGTAAGTAAAGGATGTAAAAAAGTAAATAATGGTGTGTCAGAAACCAAGCCCAATCAATAACTGGTGAGTGATTACTCAAAGTACCAAGGGGAGCCAACATATACTCATAGAGAGAGGAGAAGTAAACTAATTACAACCTGTGCAGGGCATAATTACTTGGGAGCTGTGGTGCCACCACCCCAACGCATGTTTCTGCAACAGTGCCTTGTTCTGGGGGAGTGCCATCACAGAGCAGGAAATGCTGTTAAACAGTTTGTGGAAACCAAGGATTGAAATTGTATTAAATACAGAGTATCTAAAGCTGTACTTGATAGGCGCATGTACCGCCGACACTACCAAAAGTCAACATGACCGAGGGCGTCATCGGGAAAGGGGATCGCGCAAACCACAGGAAAGACCACATGAGATCACGTGAGCGGTCACATGGCGTTTCTGAGCGAAGGGGGCTGTCAGAGATGCCAAGGAAAGGAAAGGAGCGGAAGAGGGCATGCGCTGTAGACAGCTAGGTAAGTACAAGCGGGGGAATGAGTGATAACACAGAAAAGGACCTGCATCTTGCATGTAAGCATATAAAGGCAGCATAACAAGACCGAAGAAATAACTGGACGGAGATATGAAATGTAAAAAAGATGTGTATAATAATACAATTGCAACACTATAAAAGTGACAAGCAAGTATGGAAGCACCAAGAACAATCCTCTAATTAGGTGGTATTAGATCCTTTGTCCTCAAAAACATTAACTTTTAATTGTATTGGTTAATGCTCTATGTGTAAGGCACACGTTCAGGATTTTGCGAGTTTAGGCGGTTTTCCGCTATAAAAACGTGATAAAACTGGTAAAAAAAAAAAAGCTTACACTAAGCATCGTATTAGAATGCAATCTGCAATTTTTGTGCACATGTTGCGTTTTTTTTTCCGCAGCAGCTTTGCATTCTGGAAAAAAACTCAGCATGTTCATTCTTTGTGCAGAATTGCTGGGTTCCGCACACATAGGAATACATTGATCCGCTTACTTTCCGCATGTGGATTATGTTTGACAAGTGTGACCAACCTGCCAATCAGTTTTCCAAGCAATGCTACAGATCGCTTGGAAAACGCTAGCATTCTGCAAGCTAATTACGCATGCAAAACGCTATTTAGCGGGAATACACATGCCAATTCCGCATGCGTTATAACCACGGCAGGGAATTGCCGCGGAAAGTTCCGCGGCAATTCCGGATGTGTACACATAGCCTAAGGGTATGTGCACACGATCAGGAATTGGCAGCTCTTTGGATGTAGAGCATGTCCGCTGTGTCCAAAGCGCTGACGGCTATTGAATGCAGGTGTTCACTGAACCATGCGGATTCACCACATTCAATACATTGTACGGGTGAAATTTACACGTGTCTCCGCAAGATAAATAGACATGCTGCGGTCTGGAAAGACGCGATGCATGACAGTCTCCGCGGGTGAGCGTTGGTGCACGCATAGTGGACATGGGATCGTTGTTACTTCTGGAAGCAGCCTCCAATCTGCCGCATTTACTGATCGTGTGCACATACCCTAAGCTACCGACCATCACTGTAGTCTGTCACCAATGTCCGGACATGCTGCGTGCTTACAAGCTGGCCGGATTGCTGGAGCGCACAGTTAGCTTTATCTTCAGTGCCGCTGTGCGCATTCAAGGCTGGAGATGCAAAACTGCATCTGCCTGCAGCAGCGGAAAGCACATCATTTGGACTGGTGGTGCATGGTGACGCTTGTGCAAATTGTCAAATCAAGGTGAAGTGAAACGCCTCTGGGCAAGAAGAAAGTGTTAACAACCATAATGCATAAAGGTTTGTGTTTTCGGGGGTGTTAGTGTGTGGAGTGGGCTAAGGAGCTGTGCTCTGTCCACACAGGGCTGATGCCGGCTATATTACACAGACGGAATCCGTGTCTCACAGCTAAAGCCAGAGCAGAATGCTGATTAACCATTTAATTGCCGCTGTCCATATCTGACACCAGCAATTACATAATATTGTTGCCTTTCTGCATGTTTGTTGCAAAGTTCAGTTTTAAGAAAGTTCAGTACAAACCTGAAACGCGTTAATAAAAGCTTCTTGAAGTATTGCCATACAAGGAACTAGTCCTAGACGTTCTGGTAGACCACGCTGCCATCTCCTACTTCTCTTCAATCCCCATGCAGAAAAAGATCCTCTTCTCTTCCGACATGACTGCAGCTGCCGAATAATCTACCGGCATTTATTGGATTTCTGACATAACCCAATCAGGTGAGCTACCCCTTCATCTCCTGATTTCACTTTTCAAATACATTATTACCCTATGTGCGCTTCTCTCCTTTATTCTTTTAAACAAACTGTCGTTTCGACATTCAATATACAGTTCGACAATAGAGAATAACATACTGGCACCACCACTAAGTGAAGCTCTGCCGCTCAGATAAAAACAGGCACCTGTAGACTCTCACATTAAATTAATCCTAAAAAGTAGGATTCTAAACATTGAACTCTTGCCAGGACATTTATCCAATTCAACCCCATTACAACCCCCCAGTGAGCTACTCTGGTTTTCAAACCTCTAAGGCTTCTTTCACACTAGCGTCGGGCTCGGCCCGTCGCAGTGCGTCGGGCCGAGGCTACCGACGCTAGCGTTGTATACGCCGCACAACGGGGGCAGCGGATGCATTTTTCCAGCGCATCCGCCGCCCCATTGTGAGGTGCGGGGAGGTGGGGGCGGAGTTCCGGCCGCGCATGCGCAGTCGGAAATGGCGGTCCGTCGGCAGCAAAAAACGTTACATGTAACGGTCCGCCACAACACAGCGCAACCGTCGCGCGACGGTTGCGACGTGTGGCAATGCGTTGCTAATGTTAGTCAATGGTGAAAAAACGCACTTTTGCAGGATGCGTTTTTTCGCCAAAACGACGCATTGCGACGTATTGCAAAAAACGCTAGTGTGAAAGTAGCCTTACTGTCTCACTTATTCATTCTCGTACTATTGTAACTCTCTACTAATCGGCCTCCCTCTTACCAAACTCCCCGCTCCAATCTGTCCTGAATGCTGCTGCCAGGATCATATTCCTCACCAACCGTTACACCGATGCCTCTACCTTGTGCCAGTCATTACACTGGCTACCCATCCACTCCAGAATCCAGTACAAAACTACTACCCTCATCCACAAAGCACTCCATGGCTCAGCACCACCCTACATCTCCTCTCTGGTCTCAGTCTACCACCCTACGCATGCCCTCCGCTCCGCTAATGACCTCAGATTAGCATCCTCAATAATCAGAACCTCCCACTCCCGTCTCCAAGACTTTTCACGTGCTGCGCCGATTCTTTGGAATGCACTACCTAGGTTAATACGATTAATCCCCAATTCCCACAGTTTTAAGCGTGCCCTAAAAACTCATTTGTCCAGACTGGCCTACTGCCTCAACGCATTAACCTAACTATCCCTGTGTGGCCTAATAAAAAAAAAACAAAAAAAAAAACAATCAGGTTCCTCGCATCATGTTCTCATACACTTTATGCAGTTAATAGCACTCTATGTCTGTACTGCTACACACTTAGGCAGTTAACTGGTTCATGCAGCTTTACATGAACACCAGAGCCTTACATTATGGCTGGTCCAAATAACTAAAGCAATTGTTACCATCCACCTCTCGTGTCTCCCCTTTTCCTCATAGGTTGTAAGCTTGCGAGCAGGGCCCTCATTCCTACTGATATCTGTTTTGAACTGTGATTTCTGTTATGCTGTAATGTCTATTGTCTGTACAAGTCCCCTCTATAATTTGTAAAGCGCTGCGGAATATGTTGGCGCTATATAAATAAAAATTATTATTATTATTCAGTGCACCATTATCTTGCCATTGGGGAATTTTCCAATGCTAAATAGGGGTATGCAATTGGAGGAACCAATGTTTTTGTTTAATTGTGTCTATTAAACTCTCCTTGACATGTACGTGAGCTGCGTTCCCACAAACTGCCGTATACATACATCGCCGTGATCGCGTGAGCTCACGCTAAGTGCCGCTGCAGTAAAATGCAGGTGTAAGTTCTATATGAGAGCTGACAACCTGCAGCAACGCCCACAATTGGTGCTAGCATCGATCACGGGCGTTTAACCCCCTGTGATGCCGCTGTCAATAGTGACAGCAATATCACAGAGGGAGGGAGCTCCCTCTGCGCTCCAATCGGCACAACGCAATTGTGGTCGTGTTGTGCCGATGGTGTACATGGTGGCAGAGCAAGAGGGACAGAGCAAGATAGGGAGAGGGACAGAGCAAGATAGGAAGGAGACAGAGCAAGAGGGACAGAGCAAGATAGGGAGAGGGACAGAGCAAGATAGGGAGAGGGACAGAGCAAGATAGCGAGAGGGACAGAGCAAGATAGCGAGAGGGACAGAGCAAGATAGGGAGAGGGACAGAGAAAGAGGGACACCAAGTTAGGGAGAGGGACAGAGCAAGATAGGGAGAGGGACAGAGCAAGATAGCGAGAGAGCAAGAGAGAGGGAGAGCAAGAGGGTGAGGAGGAGAGAGATGGATGCAGGAAAAATTTTGAGCATTGAAACTTTTTTGAGGCTTTTTGAAGCCATGTAAAAAAAAAAAAAAAAAAAAACACTTTTAAAAAAAATGGGAAAGTTAGATCATGCTATTATCTTTTACACAAGAAATTACCAAATACAAAATTATTTGCACCACACTTAGTAGTGGCTTATACTTTTCAGGCACAGGAAAAAAAAAAATAATAATTTAGAAGGACTGTTAGACTCAATGTAAAAACATAATACACAATGTGAAGAATGGAGATTAAAAAAAAAAAAAAAAAAAAATAGTTCAAGTATAATTTGTCCACCAAAATGTTTAATGATATTGGCTGGGTTCAATCTTCCGTCTTACAAGTATCGGACTTTAAGTCTCTCGCTACAATAAGATGTAATTGTATCATAAGAGAGAGGTGACAATCGGGAGATCATGCAAAAATTACATATTCTCAATGGTAGCTAATTAGCCATGCAAAACCTCCTCAAACAGATATTCATTTCTATTAGGAATGATTACTATGCAAGCCTACAGATGTCAATACCACAGTCATTCAAATTCTTCTTCCCCTACTAATTGAAGGTTGTAAAGCTCCAGTGCCAAGGTTTCCTTCCAAAGAGCTAATTTATGACTAGAAGGATATTTTATGTCTTCGGTCGGAGCAGCTTAAAACACAGCAAATCAGAACCATCTGTGTACTGATGCTTGAATCACCGTTTATCTATCAGACCATCATTCTTGTTGCTTTGCACCCTGCATTTTTGGCTGCCGCACACGTCCCTGTGGCCAAATTTCATAAGATATATTAAAAATTTAAAGCATCTTGACCCTTCCACATTGCAAGTGCACAGGATAGAAATCGTCTCCTTTCTGCGCAAGATATGTCTGAAAAAGGTCACTGGCTGATGCTTTTAATTATGCTAAAGCAGAGAGGACAAAAAAAAAAAAATAAAGACTGTCTTCACTCGAAATGCTGCAAGTAATCATGTAGTAATGTATATTAAATAGCGAATGTTTACATTCACTCACCACTTATACAGTTCAGGATTTCACCCAAAGTGTTTTTAAAAGGAGCACAGTCGGCGGATCAATAAATATTAACAATGAACGGACTGAAGACTAAAAGAAGCATTCAAAGATTAGCCCATTCTGTTTTTTTTTTTTGTGTGGTTTTTTTTTTTTTTTTTAGGAGGGGGGTTATGCCAAACGCATCCAACATGAAAAGATAAAGTCCCTTTTACTTACCCCACGCCCCTTCAGCGCTGCCTTTCCACAGCTGCCTACCTCTTTGCTGATCTGTCTGCAGAGGTCACATAACAATGACATCATTGCTGACCCCGGAGACTGGCTGCAGCAAATCACGTGACGTCATCACTGCGGTTATATCAACAATGAATAGGGACAGCAGGATGTAATGGTGACTCTGCCATCTTTGGAATAACCCCCCCTGTATAACAGCACTGGGCCTGTATTTTTGATTCAAAGCTGCCTGGTGGAGAAGTAAGCTTTTTGGAGGCTCAATGATTGGCTGCAGTGGCGATGGGCGTTGTTGGTGTGACGTCACCGCTGCTGCTACAGTACCCGCTAGTTGTTTTTATTTATTTTACTTGTATTGAGGTCCATTTATTTTTTTATTTTTTTTTAGAGTGGAAACCCCTTCAAAGTAAAAAAAAAAATAAAAAAATGACGCTTTAAAAGGGCTTTTCTCGTCGGGTTATCTGCAGGAGTTCATCACTCCTATGCCTCCTGGCTGTCTGCTGCAAATTGATGCCTTGGGCCAGAGGTGTGACTGAGCCCCAGCTCCTCGCCACTGCTGCAAAGACAGAATTACCTCTGCAGCATGTGAGAAACACAGGGACACAGAAACCTCCAGCATTCAGCACACAGGCACGCTTCAGAACGGTGCTTGCAAGCTGGCAAACAGCTTACAAATGCGAGAAGTCCTTGCCTAGGAGACCAACCACCTTTCGCAAACAAAAAATCCACTGTAGAATTAAAGCTCTCCATTCTTCAGAACGGAGGAAAACCATCCTAGTGTATAGTAGACAGTGTATTTTACAAACACTTTACAATTTTATCAATTAGTAAGATGTCACCTCTTCCAGATCGAAACTTTTAAACGCTGGTCCCTTACAGCAATGCAAGGCTATTGTGCTACCATTCTGCCACCGGTAAACTGATCTGGACAGGTACAGGGTTTCTGTTTGAACTAAAAGCGTGCATACAACACTAGGCTATGTCATTGAACAACGCAGTACCAAATGGTGCAAGGCCGACCCACCACTAGTATTAGGCTCTGCTGTGAGCGGACGCACAGAATTGGTGACGTTTTCAGCCTAGTACCCATTTGGAAGGGGGTGCTTTGTAGAATAAATGTCAAAAGTATTAGAAGGCCGCCCAAGGGGTAGATCTCCACCAATTGACAAGTGATGGTGTATGCTATTCATATACCCTCCCTTACTGAATTACAAAGAAAGTTATACTAAAGGGGAGTGTTGAGACACCTCTTGCATATATACACAGAACAAAATTCCCCAAGGACACTACAACATGACTCTAGGAAATTCAAAGGATCTGAAGAAGTCATAATAGAGCCATGTGGATGAAACATTACAATAGTATAGATAGAATATAAGTAGAGATAAGTGAACCTGAAATTTAAAGTTCGGAGTTCAGGAAACTGTGCGACACTGAACTCCCAAACGCCACAATGGACTTCCGAGAGAGAAAGAGAGAGGGAACAAGAGAAAGAAGGAACAAGAGAAAAAGAGAGAGTTCAGGTTCCCATTGATTTCTATGAGGTTCGGGTACAGTTCTGGTACCAGAACCGAATTTTTGACTACAGTTTGGTCGGGTACTAGAACTCGAGCTTCCATGGGTCCACTCATCCCTAAATATATCATCTTCATCCATTCATGGAAATAAGCATAGAGAGGTTGTTTTTTTTTTTTGTTTTTTTTTTAACCTGGACTGGCATCTCATATTTGTCCATTTTGGTGTGGCAAAAAAATTGAAAATTTTCTCTATCATACTTAGTACCAAAAAGGGAAGAGAAATATCTGCCATCACCATCAGTCCATCCCTTCTATATTTGGTGCTTAACCAGGCTCACAATGTACCCGATAAGCATCAACTATACATATCCCAGAATGTCAATGTCAGTACAGTATAAAATGAAATTTATCAAGAAGGTGACGCCCACGGAAGAAGTCAGTGGCGAAACGCGCGTCAGGGTGAGGAGACACTACTCCAGACTCTCCAAGGTGAATCTGTCACGTTAACTTTGCGGGCAATGTATTTCCCATGGTCTATGGCCACTTGTTTCCCTCCTCATCATCTTACACATTATAGGGTTTTTTGCTCTGACCTGCCATTATTATCTATTGATAAGCATTGTGAGTTTCGTATTCACTAGGAACTTATACCCTCTCTTTCAAGGTGAAACCTTTAGGGCCCCTTTCCACTTGCGAGAGAAAAAATGGTCCGATCAACGGACCCAAAAAACGGAGGAAAATCGTGCGAGTGTCATGCGATTTTTTTATCGCAACATCCGTATGACATCCGTATTGCTGTCCGATTTTTACGCACCGGTGTCCTTTGAAAAGCCGGCAATTCAGCGCGGTGTACAGTAAAATCACACTGACAGGTTAGAATAGAATAGATATATACACATAGAATAGGTATATATACATATATATGTCAGTGAGACACCTATATATGTATATTTATATTTAATGCAGCGCTAGATAGCATAAAAGCCGCTAATTCAATTGCCGGCTTTTGCTCTCTCCTTCACAAACCCGACAGGATATGAGACATGGTTTACATACAGTAAACCATCTCGTATCCCTTTTTTTTTTGCATATTCCACACTTCTAATGTTAGTAGTGTGTATGTGCAAAATTTGGCCGCTGTAGCTGCTAAAATAAAGGGTTAAATGGTGGAAAAAATTGGCGTGGGCTCCCACGCAATTTTCTCCGCCCGAGTGGTAAAGCCAGTGACTGAGGGCAGATATTAATAGCCTAGAGAGGGTCCATGGTTATTGGCCCCCCCTGGCTACAAACATCTGCCCCCAGCCACCCCAGAAAAGGCACATCTGGAAGATGCGCCTATTCTGGCACTTGGCCACTCTCTTCCCAGTCCCGTGTAGTGGTTGGATATGGGGTAATGAAGGGTTAATGTCACCTTGCTATTGTAAGGTGACATTAAGCCAGATTAATAATGGAGAGGCGTCAATTATGACACCTATCCATTATTAATCCAATTGTATGAAAGGGTTAAAAAAACACACACACATTATTAAAAAGTATTTTAATGAA
This sequence comes from Ranitomeya variabilis, assembly GCF_051348905.1. Classification (NCBI taxonomy): domain Eukaryota; kingdom Metazoa; phylum Chordata; class Amphibia; order Anura; family Dendrobatidae; genus Ranitomeya; species Ranitomeya variabilis. The sequence continues at coordinate 100,419,727 of NC_135233.1, forward strand.
ATAAACACACAGGTTGTTGTAATATTTTATTGCTCTCTCAATCCACCTTAAGACCCTCGCTTGGAAAAATAATAAACCAACAATATTACATACCTTCCGTAGATCTGTGACGTCCCACGATGTAAATCCATCTGAAGGGGTTAAAATATTTTACAGGCAGGAGCTCTGCTATAATGCAGCTGTGCTCGTGCCTGTAAACCCCGGGGAATGAAGGTAATGTAGGTCAATGACCTATAGTTACCTTCAGCCGCGGTGAGGCGGCATGTGCACAGATTGAGAACTCGGCGGCCCTCGGCTTCAGGAAAATGGCCGCTGAGATCTCAATCTGCACACTCGTAGCCTCTGGCAGCCATTTTCAAGAGACTGGGCCGCAGCATCGCCACATTTCTGCCACCGGCATCCTGTGGAAGGGACCCTCAGCGCCACCACCGAGCCTCAGCATCACCAAATCTCTGCCGCCACCGGTTCCGCTACTACACCACTGCCGCAACCCCCCCGGTAAGCCTGCGTTCGGACTATAAGACGCACCCCCCATTTTCTTCCCAAATTTTTTGGGGAAAAAGTGTGTCTTATAGTCCAAAAAATACGTTAGTTACAGTATAAAATGAGCAGCCTCAGCTATCTAAAGTATAAAATACAATATATCGAGAAGAGCGGGCATCCTACCTTCCATATCAGCAGTACAGTATACGGATAGATATTTATGTACCTTTTTCCTAATTCCTGTAGACGATTTCTGCATGGATTGTACATCCGAAATAATAAGCGGAGAACTAAGACTTGTTCCCAAAAAATCCAGAGCTTTCAGGAGGATTCTCCTCAGTGCTGCATAATTTGGCTTCTCGGTGTACGCCAATACGGAAACTTCAGTCATGAACTTGGCCAGTTCTCCTGCAGATGCATAAAACAGATTTGCGGTTTAGTAGGTGTACTGAAATATAGGCCATGAAAAGAAACAGTTGTACGCTATAAACTGGGTCACTGGCCTTTACCCTTTTCTATAAAAAAAAAAAAAAAAAAAAAAACAACAGAAGAATAGTTGAATAAAAATCAAGATTTTTTTTTTTCTGGTCAGGAAGGATTTTTTTTCAAATACATATATTTTATGAACGTTATTACTTTGGGTAAGAAACCAAGAAAAACAGATGCAAATTTTTAATAGAAATTCTGCCTGAAATACAGTTTTGATTTCAAGATTGGTGAGTGGTTGACGATTGAAAGAAATAATAATTAAAAAACTACGGCACATATAATCAAAAGGAACATTACAATAGAGTGACTGCTGCTCCCACAGCTAGGCCAACTGTGTGTGTTCCGTTCCCCATGATATGGCAGGGCTATTGGGTATTGGCAGGCTGGGATCTATGCCGCCAGTGACTTGTGTAACAGGGGCCTGTTTTCTACTGTACCTGGGGCATCTGTTGGAGCCATAGTTGGCGATTAAAAGTCGAAAAAAATGAGAAGTGTCTTCATGGGAACACAAAGTGATACAAAATAATGATTATTTAAAAAATCTTCACATTTTACATCGAAGCAAAAACAAGAAACTCGTTCTAACATTTTATTTTAGAATTAAATTTCCAAAATAAAAATATTTTTTTTAATATTTTTTTGCAGCATAAGTTAAACTGTTTTGTTTCTTCATTAAAGAAAAAAAAAAGTTTGCAAAACATTCTTACGGGTTACAAAAACCAATAAATCACCACAAGTGTAAAATAGCAACTGGTGTCTAGAAATGTAGGACCAAAACAAGACAGATAGGCGTTTAAATGGATCAAGAAAAATAAAGAGAAAATGTTATGCCAACTATGGTTACAAGCTTCTAGCTTCCGCCATTACAATGGCTCCTTAGTTAGCCCCTCTTTTGGGATATAATTACTGCTGTTTTTTTGGTCCTCCGTAGGCACAGTGATAGATGCACTAATGGACCTGTGCCTGCCCCTGTTAATCCATCATGTACTCCCTGTCCTCTGTTAGGCCCAGTCCACATCAGCATATGCAAGTTTGTCTGTTATTCATCAGGTAAAAAACGGCCGATTTTTATAATTACGGTATCTGTATCCCACCCATGTGTCCTTTTTTACGTCTGTATGTCCATTTTGTACATCTATGTGTCTGTTTCTTACATGGGCATTTAATTTTTATTTATTAAATTGTTCATCTGCAAAACTAAAGCCACATAGCAGAAGTTCATGTCCTCAGAAAAAAAACTGCAAACACCCTCTGGGACTTAGAAGTTAACTGATTAGGTGCCAAATAATTTGATTGTTAATAGCTCCACAACGGCAGAGGGCATCATTTTCGAAGTTTGGGCTCGACTTTCTAGGTGGGGAAGAGAGAGTAGGGGATTTTCTGTTTAAAACATACAGAATGTTTTTTTTCTTCTTTCCATTTAATCCCTACAGACACGAGATCACACAAACGTATTCCCATCTTGGACATTTATGGCATGTCCACATAAATGTGTAAGGGTTAATCACAGTTTACCGTATTCTTGGAGATTTGTGATGCAATATATGGTCTTGCCCGTAGAGGGCAGTGGCGAGAGGCCGGAGTTGGAGTGCAGGGATTTTGACGATTGGGAGAAGTCGAAGGAGAATCCAGGTGGTAGTGAAGCTGCGTATCCTTGGAGAAAGTCTGGATAGGGTGGTGCGACTCTAGATCTGTTGTTGGCGACTCTGGGAAACGTTGTTTGGCTTGACATGAGACGCCTGTGAGGACAACCAAGTATACAGAATCTTGGGCTAGGCTACGTAAGGTATTATCTCTAAGGACTTTGGGAAGCTATGCGTTGGAGAGATTGGCATTCCCTAAGAGCTTGAAGACGACATTTCTGATTATTCGGGACTCAGCCCAGCAAAGACCCTTCTACATCAGTCTCAGGACGCACCGGTACCATCTTGCATGTGAATAATATATATATATATATATATATATATATATATATATATATATATATATATATATCCTTATAGAGTTCCAGTTAGTTAGGAGAAAAGGCTTCTTCTGTAAGAGACACTTCAAAAACTGCTCCAAGTAAGCGATTACTAAAGTAACAGCACAACACTGTCGTTTTAATGATTTATGCATAGAAAGGGTTAATCATGTTATATTTTACACATATAACTGTTAATTCTTTTTAATTCTGCATATACTCAGTCAGCGTTATTGAGAGTAACTGCTGTCATTGTATATGTTACTTATACTCTATTTACCCACCATCCTTTGTAATGTTATGAAACTGGTAAGAAAATATTCATATTATATTACCTAATAGGCGTGCGTCTGCTGATTGTTGCTGTACCCCTCGTTCTATGGCTGTCCCTCATCCATGTATAATAATAATAATATACCGGTAATAATAATATTCTCTATTTATATAGTGCCAACATATTTCGAAGCGCTTTACAATTTTTGCACACAATTATCACTGTCCCCGATGGGGCTCACAATCTAAAATTCCCTATCAGTATGTCTTTGGAATGTAGGAGCCACCGTGCTGCTCGTTTCATTTAGCTCTGCGAGGAGGGTACAGCATCACAATGCAGAACGCGGCCGGGGATTGTAGTGTGGTACATGGCGCAGGGTCCAAGGGAGCACCTGTCCCAGTCGCTGTCCTGCCGACTCTAAGCGCTCCAATCTTGAACCTGTCAGCAAGGTCTATACTGAGACAACTTGCAAAATTTGAAGGCAAGAACATGCCAATTGAAGACAAAATCATCTCCCAGTATATACTATAAATGGTTTACAGGTTTGCCCAAAAAAAAATGCAAGGCTGGAGCCTCTATTTTCACCATCTTGAAAGAACACTTTGTTCAGGGACTGATGGATTCAGCGCAGAGGCGGACATTGCGGGGTCAAATACGTGTGAATAAAACACTTCAGATTGCCCAGGTTGCTGCAGAGGCATTGGCTCATAAAGGTGAGGATGATATGGGCTCCAGTACTTTGCAAATGTATGGCACCAAATGACAGAGTCCAGGCTGAAAATCAGCAGTCCAACTCTTTGGATGAGATGAGGGCTGCAATCCAGGAACTAAACAGGCAAAAGGATCAGCTAAGGCATCTTTCACACTTGCGTCGTGTGACGTACGTTGCAATCCGTCGTTTTGGGAAAAAAATGGATCCTACAAATGTGCCCGCAGGATGCGTTTTTTCCCATAGATTTGATTCCGACGTATGGCCACAAGTCACGTCTGTCGTGCACTGGATCCGTCGGTATTTGGCGGACCGTCGTAGCGAAAAACATTTAAGTGAACGTTTTTTCGTACGTCGCGTCCGCCATTTTCTACCGCGCATGCGCGGCCGAAACTCCGCCCCCTCCTCCCCGGACTTTAGACTGGGCAGCGGATGCATTGAAAAACTGCATCCGCTGCCCACGTCGTGCCACATTTTCACAACGTGTGTCAGTACGTCGGCCCGACGCTAGTGTGAAAGCCTAAGAAGGTCTCATTTGACGTATGACAAGTCGTCACAACAGATGGTGTGGGAAGAACTGATTCATCCGACAAACGTTCCTTTGCATAGGTCACCAAAAGAGACCTGGGACCAGACGGCCCCAGCGTAGTCTGACCCACCCCCAAGGACTACCTCGTCCAAACCCGAGAACACACTCTACCCTGTTGCCCAATATGATGGTGCCGAGAAAGATGGCACATCTCCCGAAATAGCCCCTATCTCAGACAATGGATGGTAGAGTGCGAGCCAGGACATTTAAACGAGGATCACTTGCAGTTGTAGGGCACACTGGAGGAAATGCCCCAAGGCCTGAAATGCCCTAAGAACCTGGACAATGCCACTGGAGTACTTCGAGACCCATTTCTGTAACTTTATCAAAGCTAAGCGAGGAAAACAGATTAAGCCGACAGCCGTTAACCAGGCGAAGATTCCAGTCCACAGGATAGTGTGAATAAACGTGAAAATTGAAGACCTGGATGTGTGTCAAAAAAGGGATCGTGCTAGTGGATGGGGATTCATGATCAGGAACCTGATTATATTAGGAATGAATATCATGCGTGATCTAAACCGGTTGATGTTCCACAAAGATGGCCCGGGATACTGGCAGATAGTCACCAAACATCGGCCTACACAGAAGGCGTTCGAGACACTGAGCCAGGTATGTGGGATTTGTTACTATGTTCCCAAAGATGAAGTGATGGGAGGATTGCGACCGTCAGAAGCAGATCGTACAGATGGAAATGGGAAACCATCTAAGACTCAAAGGAATAGAGGTGACTATTGAGCCCCAGAAGTCAACAGGAACAGGACAACACCTGATGATTGCACATACTATGGCGACAGTGGTGGATGGACAAGTGGCCAATGTACCCAATTCTACTGTCGTGCTTTGTGCAGGCAAAAAAGTTGCGGATTTGTTCGTGTATGGAGGAGAGACAGAACCCGAAGTCCAACTGGCCCCGATTGCTCAGGAACAAGAATCGTGGAGTGTGTTTCTGAAGTTCCAAGGACAGAGCCAACTGAGGAGTGGAATGGCCGGATGATCCTCAAAATAATACAACTGGTCAGTAGTCAGTTCTCCTAAATTCAGCTGATAGAAGACCTGTTTTGGGAGTTTAAAGCTGCTTTCTCCCTAAATAAAGATGAATTTGGATGTACAACCCGCATTGAACACGAGATTACGGTGGGAGACATCTTCGATCCTTTAACGATCTGAACAAATTCCCCTTAAACTGTACCAGGAAGTAAAAGCCATGCTATCACAGATGCTAGTGAGTAGTGGAGTAGTGAGGGAGAGTCAAAGTCCATGGGCCACACGGATAGTGCTCGTCCGAAAGAAGGACAGAAGCTTGAGATTCTGTGTTGACTATCGCAAGTTGAATAGTGTCACCGTACGAGACACTTACTCTTTGCCTAGAATGGAAGACTGAATGATGGAGCTTAGACATGCCAAGTATTTCTCCCAGTTAGATCTGACAAGTGGCTACAGGCAGGTTCCGGTGGCTGAAAGAGACAAGCCCAAGACACCTGTCATTTTACCAATAGAATGCCTCTCTGACTCACCTATGAACGTTTTAGTGGTTAATGGGAACTGTTTTGGAGAGCTGAATTTTGAATCTACCTTGACCTACCTGGACGACATCATCGTTCATGCACCCACCTTCGAGCAACATCTACGAAGACTACGACAAGTGCTGACCCATCTACAGGCCCACAGTCTGAAGTTGAAGCCCCGAAAGTGTCATTTGTTTCAGACAAATTGAATATCTAGGGCATGTGGTGTCTTCGGGAGGAGTGACACCACCAAGAATCAAAGTGAAAGCTGTAAAAAACTGGTCTCCGCCAAAAAACAGACAAATCTACTGGTACGGTAACTTTATTTTAACTGGTACAACGCTCCTTGATGGTAAAATAAGAAATGATTATTGCACCAGGAGCCAATATAAACCAATTCTTGGAAGTTTTTATTACAGTTTTCGTGGTGTAGCTACAGAGCAGTCATATATGATTAGTGGGAGTGCGCACAATATATACAGTATGATAGAACTGAATCTTCGTTTCCTGTCCTTAATTGTAACGATGGTGGGCTTTTTTTTTTTTACTCTTGGTTATATGAGAGATTTTTAAAGGTATCCCTATGTGACAAACGAGCAGCCCCGTTGGCAACAAAGATGTAAAATGACTTTGGCCCCAGAGGGCACTGTAATGTTTATTACATTACCATATGGCAGTACAAATTTCTATTTGCATATGAGTTTTTGGCATTCTGTGTGATTGGAAAACACAAATTAATTTAATACCGTGTGCTTATTGTGCGTATGGAGATTAACAATGGGATGTGGTTAGTTTTTAGCATTTCTGTTTTGTCTTGATGTTTGCTTTCTTATTGAACAAACCTGCTGCGGTTCGTGCATCACCTCTGACCACGGCCGTAAGATTGCTGCGGTATTAATAGGCCATTGTTACAGTTCATTACGTAGACTCCTTAGAGCAGTCACACTCTTTGCATTAATGCCGCTTTCTGTTGAAGCTAAACATTGGGGCTTAACAATCTGCATCACATCTGAAAGCTAATGAGCGTCTGCTCTATACTTACCGCATCCGGTTTCTCCACCACACCACTCAGTGACAGAATGCGGAAGATCGTCCCATAGTCTACAAAGTGACACAACATTGACAATCAGATTGATTTTATGGAACACTCATGCTCATTAAATTTAACCCTTTAGAAAGGTCCAGGTCATTTTTCCCATTCCCGCCTTTCAAAAGCCACAACTTTCTCTTCATTGCTCCCTCAACACATCTGTATGGGGGGTTGTTTTTTTTTTTGGTTTGTTTTTATGTAAAGGATTGGGGCCAAAAACCACAATAATATATGTATATATATTATATACACATGCATACTATATAATATATTAGAGAATATATTATACATACATATATGTTTGTTTTTACAGTGTTTAAAAATCAGTAAAAATTACATCCAGGATTGGGTGCATTTTTAATTAATGATTACATACTGACGGCTTTTCTTTTGTATAACTGAATTTATTCATGAAAATAAAAAAAGTAAATATATTTTGCAACTAACATTTTTTTTATTCAAATAGGTACAAATATTGATTTAATATGGGAACTTTTTACATGTGGGGAAACACTATTTTAAAATTAGGCTAGGATCACACTTGAGTATAAAAAAAAGAAAGAAGAAAAAAAAGTGGAACGATTTTTTTCCTGCAATCCATTTTTTTGTTTGTTTGTTTTACACAGCAGTTATCATTTACAGATCCCTATGCTACAGAATTGTAATATATCCGTAACAAATGGATGCCATACTGATGGTTGTATGGCATGAGATTTTTTTTCTCCCACCCATCTGATTTTAATTTTTTTGTTTCCAATACTACCTGCTCTCCTTCTCACAGCACTAAGTACCTGGAATCGGGTCAGTCATTGACTTGGGCCTTTAAAGGGACTCTGTCACCTGAATTTGGTGGGCTATGTAAATGCCCTGTGTCCGGTCCGATGGGCGGTGTTTCCTCTTCTTTCATTCACCCCTTCCTTTCCTGCTGGCCGCAATATTTTCTTGAATTTCAGTAGGTTTCCTCTGTAGTTCACGTATACGCAATGCAATCTTGCCTTGCGCACCCGCAGTATGCTTTGCCCAACTGCGGGCAAAGGCGAAAAGCATTAATGCGCATGGCCCATTGCTGAAGTCTGTAGCCATCATACACTTATAACCGAATAGGGTCATCTCCTACTGACCAAATCAAGTTTTCACTAGATATTGGATATGATGCCTCATTTATAGCCATAATCAAACGTTACGGAGGAATTAACTCCATACACTAAGAACAGGGGAATAATATCTTTCAGAAAGTGTTTCCAAAAATATGGAGAATAAAGAATATGATTACAGACAAAAATGATTAAAAAAAAAAGTCAAAATGAAGCTCTACATCCACACGTAAGGATGCAGAGTGCTACGCCTATCACTTGTGACCCCTCTTTACATCCCATGTAGAACTGAAGGGAAGTGTGCAAAAACAGGGATTGGCTTACCCCCAAATAGGGGCCTTAGGGGCGCCCATTGTAATGGGCCTCATAACACCCATAGGATGATACGGAGTTATAGGCTTGTACATCTTACCCCGTAACGAGATGTTTCATCTGCCTTTAGTTCCACAATTTACAGCCGGAAACGAAGGAGGGGGAAGACATTTCTCAAAGTGCAAAATATCTATACAAAAATATTATATAATATATATTTTTTTACTTTAGAGGTATAATGAAAAAAAACCTAAATGCACTGTACAGAGAGCAGATGAGGAGCTACACAGCAATGATCGCCTGTGTAAGGGTGCAGAGACGGAGGATATATATATATTTCCTTCATAAATAGATTTGGCAGTGGAATCCGGTCAAGAGGTCTCCTATTAGTCTCTGCCAATATTCTCCCGTCTTCCACGGCTCTAGTATCCTCCTTGTACAAGAGATTAATATTGTGATTACAAAGCAAATGGAGGGTTTCTAAAACTGTCAGGCTTGGCACTGAACTGGTAGATAAAATGGAGCGCTGTTTAAAGGGAATTGTTCAGTGTGTTCCGTTTTTGTGCGTTCTTTATCCTTTCTCCAATGATATTCACTTTTATATTCATATATGTATTATTCATAGTAAGAGGCTTAAATTCATACATAATAAGAGCAAAGCAGAAGGAGTCGTTCGGATTCTTCTAACTCAGTGCATTTAATGTGGAGATTACCATTTTTTAAAGCCATATAAACAACAATAGGAAAGAAGAAAAAACGGTTCAATCTTCCAATTCATTTATAGAATTCGTAATTAAAAAAAAAAATAAAACTTCAAATTAGCAGTATTTATAGCCCCTCCATCACTGCCTTCCTCAGCGTAGCGTGAGGGCAGAATTCTCGGAAATAATGGCTTAGAGGACCGTAACTCTCATGTGGACCCCACTCACAATAAGTCACTCATCTACATTAGGGAAGGTGCCAGATTTTTGCCCAAGTCCAAGATCCAAGTGCGATTCAACAAAACAGCAAATCGCACTCAGACCAATATTAGTCTATGGGGGCTGTACATGTCAGATTTTGTCCTCGGACAGAGCCTGTGTGAGGAAAATTTGCAGCGTTCAAGTCAATGAGTGTGTGGGAAGCATAAGACTGCACTCGGATGACATTTGAGTGCAGTCCGATTTTCAGATGGACAGAATGGAGACATTTTTTTCCTCCATCTTCTCCTCATCTGAAAGAATCGGATCGCACTATGCGCACACTCGGATTAGAGTTTGATCAGTGTCATTTGCATAATCGGTCGGGTTCTCTTGGCTGCAAGAATCCATGGCCGTCTGCACCTGCCCTTACAAAAAGGAGTCCGCTCCATCCATTGCACACTGTATCCTCCTTCCATGCCCATTTGCCTGTGTGTCCATTCTTGACTATGTAATTTAATGGCAAAGTACAGCAAGAGATATTTGGAAGAGATGTACAACTATCATCTTCCACAGCCCCCCTTCCCCACCACATAGAAATGTTGATTAAAGGGGTTGTTTCACAGTACAGTGTGGCAGCCAATCAGTGAGCTAAGTGCCCTGTAGCCAGAATCCCCCTTTAGAGACCCTGCGCTGTCGGTGTGACGTCAGCGCCGCAGTGAATGCCATGCACCGGGAGCGGTGGTGGAGTCTCCAGCCAGGTCAGAACATTGTCTGAAAGAGGACAACCCCTTTTATTATGGTCCCGTGAATGGCGAGTAATTCGGGTGACTTGCTCCCATCATTCTATCAAAAGCAGTACTACTTATGCAGATGAGGCGATTTCTTACTAAAATGCAGTGATTACGAGCATCGAGCGCGCTGCCAGAATATTTTAACACTATCAAGCAGTCAAAAAAAAAATGTTGGTGTTCCAAATAGAAAAGGCTTTGGGAATTGCTCCTTTTTTTCTGGGGTTTCTTTGTCATTTTGTAAGCCTGAATGTTTTTTTTTTATTTCTAGCTTTTTTGTGTGTGGTTTTTTTGTTCAGTGTGAACAAACCTGAACACGGTGAGGTGACCTGTGACTCTTTCGGCAATGGTAATCGGTTTAATGAGAAGGAATAAGCTAATACGGGGCAGTCAGAGTAGGGTTAATTTAAAAACATAGTGTAACAAATCTTTGCCTGCAAATTACAAATAACCGTGTCCAGGTCAGTATACGCCATCTTGTACCTTTACTTCCTTAGGGCTCCTGCACACGCCTGTAAAAATCCGATGAGTGCTATCCGTCGTTTTGATGGATAGCACTTGTTCAAATGTTATTCAATGAAGCTTTGCACATGGCAGGTTTTTTTTTTTTTTTCTACGTGGTCTGAGGGGAAAGAAAAAAATAAAAATTTGCAGCATGCATGATTTGCCTTCGATAATTGTAATGCCATTCAAGTCTATGGTTCCTGGAAAAAAAAAAAAAGCGGACCGCACTTGGATGACATAAAAGTGCAGTCCGATTTCCAAGGACAGTCTGAATGCAGCAGATGGAGAAAGTTGTTTTTTTTATTATTCTCCACATCAGAAAAAAAAAAAAAATGGATCACCATCATCCTGTGATTACCACAACCAGCCTGATTTTCTTAAGGCCCCGTCTCACACAGCGACGCTGCAGCGATACAGACAACGATGCTGATCGCTGCAGCGTCGCTGTGTGGTCGCTGTGGAGCTGTCACACAGACAGCTCTCTCCAGCGACCAACGATCAGGGGAACGACTTCGGCATCGTTGAAACTGTCTTCAACGATGCCGAAGTCCCCCTGCAGCACCCGGGTAACCAGGGTAAACATCGGGTTACTAAGCGCAGGGCCGCACTTAGTAACCCGATGTTTACCCTGGTTACCAGCGTAAATGTAAAAAAAAAACAAACAGTACATACTCACCATCTGATGTCCGTCAGGTCCCTTGCCGTCTGCTTCCTGCTCTGACTGAGTGCCGCCGTACAGTGAGAGCACAGCACAGCAGTGACGTCACCGCTGTGCTCTCACTTTACGGCGGCTCAGTCAGAGCAGGAAGCAGACGCCAAGGGACCTGACGGACATCAGATGGTGAGTATGTACTGTTTGTTTTTTTTTACATTTACGCTGGTAACCAGGGTAAACATCGGGTTACTAAGCGCGGCCCTGCGCTTAGTAACCCGATGTTTACCCTGGTTACCAGTGAAGACATCGCTGGATCGGTGTCACACACACCGATTCAGCGATGTCAGCGGGGCCTCAACGACCAAAAAAAGGTCCAGGCCATTCTGACACGACCAGCGATCTCGCAGCAGGGGCCTGATCGCTGGTACGTGTCACACATAGCGAGATCGCTACTGAGGTCGCTGTTGCGTCACAAAACTTGTGACTCAGCAGCGATCTCGCTATGTGAGACGGGGCCTTTAGACGAGAGAAAAAAAAAAAAAACAGTTGTGTGACCATGGCCTAAGTGTAAGTGTTCTCAAAATTAGGGTAGGGCAACATGAGTGTATAAAAAAAAAAAAAAAAAAAATTGTCCAGAATAGTGGGACGATTTGTTTCTCACTTATCAGTATACAGTCCGTTTTTTTAGAGCAGCAGCCATTAATCATGTACAGTTTCCTATGTAACAGAATGTCAATGTTTATCCTGATCCTACACATTTTTTCCTCGCTCCCACAGACTTCAATGGGCGAGTCCCCTCCGATTTTCGGAAATCTTGCATGATGTTTGATTGTTTTTCAATGACTGAATCTGCATGTGAAAACAAATCATTCATCTGCCGTGCGCCGTTGATTAAGTTGGTCTGGGTGAGATCAGATTTTTTGACGAATAGCGCTGGGACTAAAAATACGGTCGTGTGTACGAGCCCTTAGGCTGCCGTCACACTAGCAGTATTTGGTCAGTATTTTACCTCAGTATTTGTAAGCCAAAACCAGGAGTGGGTGATAAATACAGAAGTGGACCATATGTTTCTGTTATACTTTTCCTCTGATTGTTCCACTCCTGGTTTTGGCTTACAAACACTGAGGTAAAATACTGACCAAATACTGCTAGTGTGACGGCAGCCTTAAAGGATGAATGGGATACAAAGAAAGACGACACTGGCACTGCATCAGATCGCAATGCACACTAGTATTTATGGGAAAGATCAGTCAGTAATACCAGGACTACACCAGAACACAGTGATTCCACTGTATTTTGGCCATTTAGAATTTTCACCTGCCTATACCTTATTAAGAGGCCGAAATTGAGCTCCCTGTATGATGCATCAATTCTGTGCAAAGGTATGTTCACATATCGGTTTCTCTTCTTTTTTTGCAGAAGAAAAAATAAAAACACACACACACACACACACACACACACACACACACACACACACACACACACACACACACAGAAAATATAAACTTGTAATATAAAAAGCGTTAGTTTTTTTTTTTTATACATTATTTGCGCTATATAGATACGATTTATACTTTATTATTATTTTTTCAACTCGTACTTTGTTTTGGAAGCCAGGATAGCAGCAGAGTCCTTCAAGCTTTGCTCCCAGGGTAATTTTCCAGAGATCCAGTGGAGCATACAGTATGCGAGGATTTCCAGGTCCCCTCGTCTGGATGGGGCTAGGAAGAAAAAAAAAAAATAAATAAAATAAATGAGAAAAAAAAAATAAAAAATAAAAGGAGGGATGTTTAAAAATGATGGAGTATCAGAATACATTTTTGAGGAATGCATCGACTATTAGTGATGAAATATGAAAAAGTAAAATAGGCAAAGTGTTTTGTTTGTTCAGCTGTATTAAGAGCGCGAACGCCCAGTCGTTTTGGCTTTACACCACAGACAGCCAAGTGACTTGTTGCTGCAGAAAGGCCGGGTCAGTTTTCTTACCTCCTCTAACTTCATCCTTCCTCTGTCTAGCCTGTCACATGAACTTGATCCCCATGGCCTCTGACATGATCCAGACAGCCCATAACCCAGCACCAACACTTTCTCAAAGAGCCAGGCAGTAAAAACAAAGAAAGAAATGTCTGCGGCTAAATTGCTAACACATGTTCCAGGAAGTCCATGGGGTCCACACTGGTCATACAGAGACCATTTGAGTGCAGACTAAACACTGATGGCCTTTCCTGTTCCATCATGTTCACAAGCTGGACCGTAAAGATAAGACAAAGCTGCCATCTAGTGGACAAGAACGGAAGTCCTTCGCCTCAGCCTCCACTTTACCACTAAACAATGCACTTGCTCCTCTGCGATAAGATTTCCTAGAATCAGCGGCCGCCGACCCCAAATAATTCACCCCCTAATAGAAACCTAACAAAAAACACAATGACGGATTTTGCAAGGTTATACATATTTTTTTTTCCTTCCGCTTAGGCAAAATATAAATAATAATTGCTTTATACAAAAGAAAAGGAAGGAGTTAAACCTGGAGTGGGAGAAGAAAAAAGAAAAAACTTGCAGCGCGCAGATCTTCATTATGCCGTGTTTATATGCGAGATGCAAAGCAGCTGATATACACACCTATGAAAGTTACTCGCAAAATATTTCCAGCCATAATTTAAAATTTGTTTTATTGTGTTATGAATATTTGGAGAGCGGCTTCTGGGGAAAAAGAGAGGAAAAAAAAAAAAAAACGAAGGAGGCGAGCCGTGTATCAATCACTAAGGCGAGATTGGAGATGGATATTTTATCTGCTGTTGCGATTGGAGAGAAAGATGTAATCTCGGCCGCTCGCGGCTGGTAAACTCGCGGCGTAGTTTATGGGCTTTCGTTAAGTGAGAAGTCACTCGGCAAACTTAGATTTTCATTTAAAAAGTCGCCTATTAAAAATGGTCGTGTCGACGTCACAACTGCCTTGTGTTACTGTATAACAGTTATTATGGAGGCAGGGGGCAAGACACACACACGCGCTATTAGGGTAAGCCATTATTAAAGGCCCTTCAACCTAACAGAATGCTCCTCCGTCCCTTGGGTGCCGTTTATTTTCTGCACTGGCTTCAACATCGTCCTAATGTAAGACTTGGCTCTCGTATTAAAATAAAAACACAATCTCCACCACTTGCTGTTCTGTACCGATTTTATCAGTCATAAATCTCCCATTAACTGTGGAATGATTCCACTCATACACATGTGTTCACAAGTTCTTTTCCATCAGGGCAATACCGGATTACAGCCTTGGAAAACCAGCCCATTTGCTTACAGATCCAGGCATGTGTGAGTCTAAAGAACATACTACTGGATGGAATAGACAGACAGATAGATCGATCTACTGTATAGATAGAGATAGATAGATAGATAGATAGATAGATAGATAGATAGATACATAGATGATAGATAGATAGATCTACTGTATAGATAGATATAGATAGATAGATCTACTGTATAGATAGATATAGATAGATAGATAGATCTACTGTATAGATAGATATAGATAGATAATAGATCTACTGTATAGATAGATATAGATAGATCTACTGTATAGATAGATATAGATAGATAGATAATAGATCTACTGTATAGATAGATATAGATAGATAGATCTACTGTATAGATAGATATAGATAGATAGATCTACTGTATAGATAGATATAGATAGATAGATCTACTGTATAGATAGATATAGATAGATAGATAGATCTACTGTATAGATAGATATAGATAGATAATAGATCTACTGTATAGATAGATATAGATAGATCTACTGTATAGATATAGATAGATAGATAATAGATCTACTGTATAGATATAGATAGATAGATAATAGATCTACTGTATAGATAGATAGATAGATCTACTGTATAGATAGATGATAGATCTACTGTATAGATAGATAGAGATAGATAGATAGATCGATCTACTGTATAGAGATAGATAGATAGATAGATAGATAGATAGATAGATAGACCATCATATAAAATTAGGCTGCAAAGTCTTCCAAGTTTAGACCAAACCTTCAATATAATTAAAAATATATATTATGCCCACAGACTTTTATTGGTACTTTTCATCCATGATACTGGAGTAAGTGTGACATGTCTGTTGTGAGCTTTGCAAAGACACACGGTCCATGAAAAAAACCTGTGAATAGCACCACACACTATATTGGGTACGTGTGAATGAAGCAAAACAATGTATTTAATTCATGCTGGATCCTACCTGCCCTTTAAATTTATAGCCTGGGAGAGGGATGTTTGAGAAATATTAGATTTAGGGTCCCATCAAAGAAAGGTCGCCTTGTCGCGGCTGGTGGGCTGGCATGAATTGGTCAATTTATGGGCAGATTACCTTCATCTTTAGAAGTATATTCTATATGGCCAAAATGCAGTTCACTTTGTATATATGAAAGTTAGATAGAGAGATTGAACAAAGATACGACACAAACAGTCTTTAGCATATGCCGGTAACAGCTCTAAAATATATAGAATTGTTGAGCACTATGTATAACGAACATAAAATCACAATACAAACGATTAATTCTCACCTGCTTATTCCCTCAACCCACATCAAATTCCAATACTAAAGGGCTAATGAGTGAGATTACACGCAAGACATCCATCGCCATAGCCACACTACTCTTTCACAAGGCCTTATTCACATTTTTTCTGACAGTTCATGTCCTGGTTTTCTTCCATTTATCTACACTTCCATCAATCCTTCCTTCTAAAGTCTCATTCAGACTTTCGATCTTTTTCAGTACGAGTGCTATCCATGTTTTTCACAGATAGCACTCGTACCTCTGATTGGACATGTGAATGGCCCCATAGACAATTTTTTTCTTCGGATCGAGTGATCTGCAGAAAATATCAGTGACATGTCCGATTTATCTGAGAGTCAGATTAAAATCAGCAATGCAAGTCAATGGGTCTGTGAAAAGGAGAAAAAAGAAATAAGAAATAATTGGACCTTCATGGACCCTTTGAATGGAGAAGGTGGAGATTTTTTTTCCCCTTTTTTCTCATACAAGAAAATCAGAGGACACTCAGACCACTTTTTTTTTTAATAAGAGTGTCAGTTGGCACCATCAGAGTTCGGTCAGAGTGTCAGTTGGTGGCATCACAGTTCGACTAGAGTGTCAGTTGGTAGCATCACAGTTCGGTCAGAGTGTCAGTTGGTACCATCAGAGCTCGGTCAGAGTGTCAGTTGGTACCATCAGAGCTCGGTCAGAGTGTCAGTTGGTGGCATCACAGTTCGATCAGAGGGTCAGGTGGTAGCATCAGAGTTTGGTCAGAGCGTCAGTTGCTACCACCATAGTTCGGTCAGTGTCAGTTGGTAGCATCACAGTTCAGTCAGTCAGAGTGTCAGTAGGTAGCATCACAGTTCGGTCAGAGTGTCAGTTGGTAGCATCACAGTTCGGTCAGGGCGTCAGTTGGTAGCGTCAGAGTTCGGTCAGAGTGTCAGTTGGTACCATCAGAGCTCGGTCAGAGTGTCAGTTGGTACCATCAGAGTGTCAGTTGGTACCATCAGAGCTCGGTCAGAGTGTCAGTTGGTGGCATCAGAGTTTGGTCAGAGCGTCAGTTGGTACCACCACAGTTCGGTCAGAGCGTCAGTTGGTACCATCAGAGTTCGGTCAGAGCGTCAGTTGGTACCATCAGAGTTCGGTCAGAGCGTCAGTTGGTAGCATCACAGTTCGGTCAGAGCGTCAGTTGGTAGCATCAGAGTTTGGTCAGAGCGTCAGTTGGTACCACCACAGTTCGGTCAGAGCGTCAGTTGGTACCATCAGAGCGTCAGTTGGTAGCATCAGAGTTCGGTCAGAGCGTCAGTTGGTACCATCAGAGTTTGGTCAGAGCGTCAGTTGCTACCACCACAGTTCGGTCAGAGTGTCAGTTGGTAGCATCAGAGTTCGGTCAGAGCGTCAGTTGGTACCACCACAGTTCGGTCAGAGTGTCAGTTGGTAGCATCAGAGCTCGGTCAGAGCGTCAGTTGGTAGCATCAGAGTTCGGTCAGAGCGTCAGTTGGTACCATCAGAGCTCAGTCAGAGTGTCAGTTGGTACCATCATAGTTCGGTCAGGGTGTCAGTTGGTAGCATCAGAGCTCGGTCAGAGTGTCAGTTGGTACCATCAGAGTTCGGTCAGAGTGTCAGTTGGTACCACCAGAGTTCAGTCAGAGTGTCAGTTGGTACCACCAGAGTTTGGTCAGAGCGTCAGTTGGTACCATCACAATTCGGTCAGAGCGTCAGTTGGTACCACCACAATTCGGTCAGAGCGTCAGTTGGTACCATCAGAGTTCGGTCAGAGTGTCAGTTGGTACCACCAGAGTTCAGTCAGAGTGTCAGTTGGTACCACCAGAGTTTGGTCAGAGCGTCAGTTGGTACCACCACAATTCGGTCAGAGCGTCAGTTGGTACCACCACAATTCGGTCAGAGCGTCAGTTGGTACCATCAGAGTTCAGTCAGAGCGTCAGTTGGTACCACCACAATTCGGTTAGAGCGTCAGTTGGTACCATCAGAGTTCGGTCAGAGCGTCAGTTGGTACCACCACAATTCGGTCAGAGCGTCAGTTGGTACCATCAGAGTTCAGTCAGAGTGTCAGTTGGTACCACCAGAGTTCAGTCAGAGTGTCAGTTGGTACCACCAGAGTTTGGTCAGAGCGTCAGTTGGTACCATCACAATTCGGTCAGAGCGTCAGTTGGTACCACCACAATTCGGTCAGAGCGTCAGTTGGTACCATCAGAGTTCGGTCAGAGTGTCAGTTGGTACCACCAGAGTTCAGTCAGAGTGTCAGTTGGTACCACCAGAGTTTGGTCAGAGCGTCAGTTGGTACCACCACAATTCGGTCAGAGCGTCAGTTGGTACCACCACAATTCGGTCAGAGCGTCAGTTGGTACCATCAGAGTTCAGTCAGAGCGTCAGTTGGTACCACCACAATTCGGTTAGAGCGTCAGTTGGTACCATCAGAGTTCGGTCAGAGCGTCAGTTGGTACCACCACAATTCGGTCAGAGCGTCAGTTGGTACCATCAGAGTTCGGTCAGAGCGTCAGTTGGTACCATCACAGTTCAGTCGCAGTTTCTCGGATAATTTAAAAAAATAAAATATTGTTTAATATAATGGTTTCTTAAGCTTTTACTATTAAACAGCCCATGAAAAATACAGCATCCGAGTGCGATGCAATTTTTTTCGCCGACTCGTAGACTTGCATTGGCGAGTTTGACCTGACACTTGGCTAAATATTGGACAAGTCTCAGTGCTTCTATGAGGACCACTTGATACGTGGAGACAAACCGGACACGTAAACAGCCCAGAGACAATCATAAGTACGGGTGCACAGACCACACTGATGTGTGAACGAGCCCTTATTTCTCTCTGTGACTATCCCAACCTCACTTGTAGATCTGTGCAGCGGTCTCTGCGAGTGTTCAGGTCATCCATCACAATTACAGGCTGGGAGAAATGCTTATTTGGCTGGGTTTAAGCAGCTTATCCATTCTCATCTCCTAGTTAAACTCGGAGTATATGATAAAAGTGTCAGAGCACCAAAGAATCCTTCTACAGATCTTTTTTCCAAATTTCTTCTGCGTAGCAAGCTAAATTAACATTTTAAACAGTACCGAGGGGACAGATCTGCTGCTGCATTCATTTAGGTCTGGGAGAGGAGATGACTCTCCAGCTACTGGATTTGCGCAGCGCATTATCAATGTACCAAGCAGCAGCTAAATGCATCAATAGGAACGTGACAATTTAAAGTGATTTTTTTGTATTATTTTGCTGAAGGATGCATAGAGCCTCCCCAGTGCTGCGACTGGCACCGCCGCTAACATAACGAGCAGGGAAAATAATGAAAGGTCTGGTCCGGGTATTCTGCATATCATCACCTTGCACGCAGCTTACACCTATGTAGATGCAAATACCAAATACACAGAACACTTAGATGACTTTTTTCTTGCCTTTTTTTTTTTAACTCTTTTATTCAACATATTATGTGTGGTATGCCTACAAAGAAATTAGATATTGACTGCTTGGCTTGCAAGGGAAAAATTCTGCAAAAAATCTATAGCATGCATTGATCCAAATCTTACTTTTAGCACAAGTAAAAATGTAACGAATTAAAATGGTCATCGTGATGCAGAAATGATTCTCTAATTTACAGGAACGCTGACAAAATGCAATTTATGTAGCCAGGGTCTTAAAGGGAGTCGGGCCCATTTATCAATTTCAGAAGACAGCGTACTAAACCTACATTTTAATATATATTTTTTTAGCACTATTTTTTTTTTGCGCCCACATTACTTGACTGCAAAAAAAATAAAATAAAAATAAAACACCACACTTCTACGGACAGTAATGCAACCAATAAAATAATTGGATCATATAAGCCTTTTGAAGTTTTCCATATGGTGCCGTTCAGGTGGACTAGTAATGGAAGAATAGCATTGCCCCAGGCACCATTCCCATGCTCGTATAGGCACTGGCAGCTCGGGTCAAGCGTGGTCAACAGCAAAGCATGGCAAAAACTCTACATAAGCAAGTTCCCTTGTGTGAGGATCAGTGATCCCAATATGTGCAGAATTATCTTCACCGTCTTCTTCCAATCCAAAAAAAACACAACAAAGACGTTTGTTTTGGAGAAATATGAATACATATTTTTTCCCTGAAGAAAAGCTTTGATTTGGATACACAAATAACAGATTAAACAACTGAATAAATAGCAATTACCAAAAAACAGTGCATTGTTATTAGCAGAGGGAGCAGTGCAAACCATAAAAATGGCAACCTGAGGGATGGCATAACCCACAAAACCCATCCGCAGACCATGGACTGTTGTACACCAGTCTACAGTACGCATCCAATTATCCGACTACAGACCGTAAGTGACTGTCCACAGCTAGGAACAAGAATTCAATAGACAGCAGGTGATTTATAGGGAATCTGTCAGCCCTGAAACACATCATGTTGCTCTCAGATTACATAGCAAAAACCTGCTAAGAGGTTGATTCCAGTGACGTATCACACACTAAGTTGTGTTTAATAAAATCAGTATTTTATCAGCAGGAGATTATCTCTAGAAGACTAGGTGTCTTGTGCCTCCTAGTCCAACACTGCCCCACCACAGCTTTCTGCGTACACTGTATATTGACTTCCAATCAGTGATGTGGGCGGTTATGCAGGGCACAGCATTTAGGGGACCGCTACATATGCAGCAGAGAAAACTGTGATTTTTTCGCAACTGTGGCACCCAGTAAACAATATGATACATCACTGGAATCAGAGTCTCTGCCCCTACATTATGCTGCTCTCGGATGAGGAAGCAAAAACCTGGTGACAATTTCCCTTTAAAAGCCGCCATCCTGTCCCATGCTTTGGTTACTCCATCAGGAAGCACAAATAACTTAAAAGGTATGGATTGTATTTCGGAATTGCTAGCTATTCTCTGCGGATGTACTCACGTAACTGAGCAACTGTAGGTCTAATATGCATGGCGAACCGATATCTATTCCCGAATGGATAATCCGGCCACTTAACGTCATGGCTAAAACAAGGACTATATGTTGCTAATAAAAATGTCAAGGTATCAAAAAACTACTACAAAAACATTACACAGTTACATAAAATTATTACACTTTGCAAAAAAAGCAGCAACATTAATGGAGTATTCCACCGAGGGAACCTGATGACCATATATCCCCTAACTCCAGTCCTCATGGCCGACCAACAGATCTTTTCAGGATTTCCTTAGTATTAGGCCGGGGTCGCACTTACCGTATGGAAAAACCGGTCCAAGTCTCCCTGCCAAGAGTTGCACCGGTGTTCTCCATATGGTCATCCATGTGTAAATGTGTTTGCAATGCGATTTTCCCGCCCCTATGTATCTGTAGGACATGCGTATGGCTTTACATTTCTCACTGCTTTTCTTATTTGAATATTATGGCTCAATGGGCTGAAATGACGAAAAAGTGTGCGTATTTCTCGCAAGCTACACTGATGGTCCATGTGGTGTCAGATTTTTTCTTGCACCCATAGCCTTGCATTGGCAAGACTCGGCCGATATACGCGTACAATCGCAGCATGTAGCGAATTTACACCGCACGTCGAATATGCCCGAGCAAAAAAAAAAAAAACGGTGATGGGAGCTGCCCCCATAGATTAACACAGTCCGAGTGCTATGTGATGTTTTCTAGTGTGACCCCGGCCTTACATGGGTCATGGCATTATTACCGGTGCAAGACTAAGCAAATCCTAAAAAAAGTGACCTATTGGTGGGTTGTGAGTCTTGGAGTTGGGGGAACACTACTGTAAATGTCATAGGGAAGATCTCCTGCCGAGGAGTAGAGATGAGCGAATTTGATTGGGTCAGGGACTATTCGGCAAGCTATAGCGCTTACCGAATAAGCTGCAGAGGGAACCTGAATACATGGAGCGCGCCGGGTGATCAGTTCGGCGCTGCAGCTGTCATGGCTGTGTGACAGTAACGACACATGCATGGAGAACCAGTGGTTTGGGCTCTACATGCATGTGCTGTGACACAGCCACGACACATGCAGCTGCGGTGCCTGACAGCTGATTATTGGGAGCGCTCCAGGTATCCGGGTTCCAGATGCAGCTTATTCAGTAAGCGCTATAGTTTGCCGAATAGTCCCTGACCCGATCAAAAATGGCTCATCTCTACCGAGGAGGTCCTTGGAGCTGCAGGGCATGGCGTCTTCATGACTAATTACGGTATGTGGATTTTCAGAAATCAGTCCACTGTCCGTTTTAGGATATGATGACATGTTGGATATGCGTTATGGATTTTCTTTGCTTGCGAAGAATCCATGGACGTAAAATCGGTATCAGCTAAATGAAAGACATTTTGAAACCGCTCATCTACACATAACTGAAAAAGTTTGTACATAAGTTGTGCAGAATTCATCACAAAATCTACTCTTTTCAATGGAAATTCTGCCGAAAATCCACAACAAAAGCACCAGGTAACACAAGCGGATCTTGCTGCAAATAAGCTGTGGAGCAGGACCTCTTCTACATGTGAACAGGCCACATTGCACGGATGTAAATTTATGAAGCTGATTTTGCGTTGGATTAGATTCAATCAAAGGGTGAATTCCGCAGCAAATCTTCACCCTTTCCACAACAAAATCCAGTGCAGTATTTACCACTGCAAGCTTTGCTGCAATTTTCCTGCTTAGGAAGGTCCCTTGGGAACGTACCCTAAATAGATGTCAAGATGTAGAGGATTTGAAGCACTGCTTTTAGATGAAAATCCAGGGTAAAACTCACATTGTCAATAGATATTTTTTTAGATCTTTAGATTTTTAATGCATCCTATGAAATGGATATGCTGTGGATTTAAATTTACATGCAGATATCTTCCATATCATGTGGATGAGACTCGTTAAAGTTTCTTCCACTCTGCTGCTATAACATACTGCAAGATGCTGCAAATTTATGGAAACCCCTTTAAATGGGTTCAACAGTAGACCCAAATTTCATTGACGTGTGCTAAACTGTACAAAAATTTCCTAAAAATTCCCAAATGCTCCCCCTTTGTGCGCTTTGGCTACCATTCAAGCAATTCTTGACATCAGCTGCAGAACATGGCTTATGCCCATGAATTTCACGTTGGCTTACAATTCTAAATATCCCGTGTTTTACTGCTGCGCCCCAAGATCAGTGCTCAGACACCGAATTTTTGGAACATGATGCACTACCTGTGCCCATACTTTTAGCAATATTTGTATAAATCTATAGAAGTCCCATGATTATGGGCTCTCAACATTTCAGGATACAAAAGTAGCGAAAACGACTAACATCTGTGACACATATAGTCAATCCTACATGCTGAAATATATTCTCCACAATCACAGATCAGGACTGAATATCGGAGAACGGGAAATGTTTCCACAGTGCCGTCTTCACCTGTGAATTTATAGTTCTACCTGTATAAATGGAAGCAGCTCCGGAGCCACTCGAAAATGATTCACTACTACTTGAAAGACATGAGGCTGCAGATAATGTGTAATTTATTTCTCCATTCTTCCCCAGTCTCCTAAGTGACAGTGTTTCCCTGCTGATCGACATCCTCAACATACCCATGCTCTGATATTTTTCGCTACAAGAAAAAAAAAAAAAAAGGCACTTGATTCTACACATGCCACACCGGGCAGTCAGGGCACAATGCTTGGACTATGGGAGTCCTGCATGTTATTTTAGTGTATGTCTCCTAACATTGCGATTTGATATCTGCCAGCTATATTTTAGATAATAAAATACAGTTTGCATTTGCAACTTTAGATTTCATTCATTGATCAAACCGTTGCCTTCTGCATGCAACCACTGATAGCACATAGTGATATCATTAGAAACATTGCTCTGCTGCATCAGTCCAAACGAAAGCTGAAAGAAGACCTGTCACATGCTCAAAAATATGGAGTTAAATTACCTTTAAAAACAATCCATGAGCTCCTCTGAATTTCCATTTTGTGCTCTGCGGCCTCATTGCTGAGATATTCACGTTTGTTGGTGTGCAAACAAAGATTTCACATACTGCACTTCAAAAGCAAATGGATTTCTTTAGAGTTTTCTCTGGTGGCACGTAGTTTCACACCTCTTTCCCAGGCTCTGTCAATCACAGCTCAGCAGAATCATCAGCAGCTGAGTTGTGATTGGCAGCATCTGCAAGAGAGGGGTAAACGCACAAGCTCCCAGAGAAGACTCTGAAGAAATGCTCAGTTGTACTACAAGAAGAGATTTCACATAGTAATCTCCAAAAGCATTAAGTGAATATCTCTGCACTGCAGTGGCATGGGGAGAACTGAAAAGAGCTGCAGTATCAAAGGAGCTCAGTAATTCTTTCAAGGTATTTAACTTAATTTTTTGAGCAAGTGACATTTTTAAATGGTCATTGTCTCTTTCATAAAACGCATCTTGAATTCATAGCGGGTGTACTAAACAGCTAAATTATTAGTCACTTTATTTACAGAAAATGTTTTATCCCTGTAAACTGACCCATTAGGAGTCTTCTCCTCTGTAACTTGCTGTCCATTGCCGCTTACATCACAGGACGTTGGGGTGGGACTTGGCTTCTCTTAGCTGTGAACTGCTTTACACAGAGCTGATAGAGCGTGTGATCTCCCTTCGATGAAGAACTCTTCTGTCCCTACTTTTCTTTTTACTGCGCTGTGGTACATTAGTGCCATATCTCCTATCATAACTCTTTGGTATTGAGCTGGTAACCCATTGCACATGGCAATATTAGCAAGGAAGTTGTAGCATGTATAGGCCTAGCTGACTGTTCAGTATAGGTCTAAGAAGCAATGTCCTCCGCGCTCTCAAAAAATCAAATTTTGAAAGATGATCATCATCAGAATAATTTTGCAACTGCAAGACTTTGCAAAGGCGCGGGACGCACCTGCATTACTACACACTGCTTTCCAGCTGAGCGGATTACATCCAGCACTCAACCATACAAGTGTTTGCCTCCAAACTCTACATTTGTGATTCAGATATTCTGCGACCTATGACAAGGACCTGGGACGAGTCAAAACATTTTATTATTTTTGTCACTTATTGTTCTCATCTGATTCACCTTAGCTTAATGTACCGGGTATATACATCATTGAATACAATTACTCTAAAGATAATCATCTTGGAAAATTGATAGAGAATGCAGTGGACATTACTTCTTAGACGTTTTGGGATGACAACCCACTCCTCCAGCACCTCTACTCCCTTTTTGAGCATAGACCATTCCTTCTTAGGCCTCTTTC
Organism: Ranitomeya variabilis; assembly: GCF_051348905.1. NCBI lineage: Eukaryota > Metazoa > Chordata > Amphibia > Anura > Dendrobatidae > Ranitomeya > Ranitomeya variabilis. The sequence continues at coordinate 100,444,879 of NC_135233.1, forward strand.
ACACTAGCATCGTGCACTGCACGTCGCTATGCGTCGTTTGGTTGAAAAAACGCATCCTGCAAAAGTGCTTGCAGGATGCGTTTTTTCACCATTGATTTGCATTAGCGTCGCATTGCGATGCTTTGCCACACGTCGTAACCGTCGTGCAACGGTTGCGCCGTGTTGTGGCGGACCGTCGGCTGCAAAAAATGTTACATGTAAAGTTTTTTGCTGCCGACGGACCGCCATTTTCGACCGCGCATGCGCGGCCAGAACTCGGCCCCCAACTCCCCGCACCTCACAATGGGGCAGCGGATGCGTGGAAAAACAGCATCCGCTGCCCCCGTTGTGCGGCGCATTCACTGCTAGCGTCGGTACGTCGGCCCGACGCACTGCGACGGGCCGAGTACGACGCTAGTGTGAAAGAGGCCTTAGGCTGGAGTCAATAGCATTTAAAAATGTTGATGCTGATCCAGAAAAGTAGGATGAGTGTCATGCGAATATAATGCGATTTTTAGCAAGTAGCAATTGTCTGACATGCTGAAATGCAATACAAGGCGTTTTTATCATCAGCTTTTACATAGAGTAACTGTCATTTAAAGCTAGTTTTCTAACTGGTAAAACAATTTTAAATACAGATATAGATAGAGGTCATTGAGATATATAATCATTGCTTTACGTGTGTAGTTTTCTGTACTTGTATTTATTTTTAAAAAAAAATTTTTTAAAAATGGACATAGAGACAGCATAATTTTTATTAGCTCAAGGAAAGCAGGCAGCTGAAAGCTGATCTTAATAGCCTGGGAAGGGGTAATAAACATGGATCTTCCCAGGCTATTAATATAATATCACAGCTGTCTGCGTAGCCTTTGCTGGTTATTAATAGGGGGTATCCAATGTGTTGTTTTTTGGAAGGGGGGGAGCTGGTGGTTCAGCCCTTGTTAATAACCAGTAAAAGTAAGTAGATAGCTGTGAGTTGATATTTATAGCCTGGGAAGCTCCATGATTATTACCCCCTTCTCAGACTATAAACATCAGCCCCAGCTGTCGGCTTTCCCTCAACTGGTTAAGAGAAATATGGGAGACCCCATGACATTTTTTTCTATCTATATATCCATTCTGACAGTTCTGGCTGTGAATTTACTGTACTCGGCTGATGAAATATCGGGATTTTTAGGAGCTGGCTGAGTGTGCCACGCTTTTTTTTCCTCGCACCCATTGACTTGCATTGGCAATTGCAATCCGAAATTCGCTTCATGCTGCAATTTGTAATACGATAAAAATAAATAAAAAATAATGAGATGAGAACGAAATCATTGAACAACATTGGTCCGAATGCAAATCTAATTTTGTATTGGATTTCACTTGTCCGATTTATTCACTCATCAGCACGAGCCCTTATTGTTCAGGATAGGTAGTTGTCTGATTAAAAGGAGTTATCCAGGACTTTAGTTACTAACTACCTAACTGTTCTGTTCAGTGCCAATCTCTCTTGGCTAAGGGTACTGTCACACTATACGATTTACCAACGATCACGACCAGCGATACGACCTGGCCGTGATCATTGGTAAGTGGTTGTGTGGTCGCTGGGGAGCTGTCACACAGACAGCTCTCCAGCGACCAACGATGCCGAAGTCCCCGGGTAACCAGGGTAAACATCGGGTTACTAAGCGCAGGGCCGCGCTTAGTAACCCGATGTTTACCGTGGTTACCAGCGTAAAAGTAAAAAAAAAAAAAAGTACATACTTACATTCCGGTGTCTGTCCCCCGGCGTTCTGCTTCTCTCCACTGTGTCTGCACCAGCCGGAAAGCACAGCGGTGACGTCACCGCGTCACCGCTGTGCTCGCTTTCCGGCCGGCCGGCGCTCACAGTGCAGAGAAGCAGAACGCCGGGGGACAGACACCGGAATGTAAGTATGTACTGTTTGTTTTTTTTTACTTTTACGCTGGTAACCACGGTAAACATCGGGTTACTAAGCGCGGCCCTGCGCTTAGTAACCCGATGTTTACCCTGGTTACAAGCAAACGCATCGCTGGATCGCTGTCACACACAACGATCCAGCGATGACAGCGGGAGATCCAGCGACGAAAGAAAGTTCCAAACGATCTGCTACGACGTACGATTCTCAGCAGGGTCCCTGATCGCTGCTGCGTGTCAGACACTGCGATATCGTATGGATATCGCTGGAACGTCACGGATCGTACCGTCGTAGCGACAAAAGTGCCACTGTGTGACAGTACCCTAAGAGCGGTCACAGAGCGCTCCTGCTGCTTCATTTGACCCCATATCAACAGAGGAGGTCTTCCTGTCTGCTCTATCAAAAGGGGCGTCACTGGTAATATCATGCTGATTGACAGCTGGCTATCTGCAGTTAGGCTACAGAGATCTGGCTGTCAATCAGCAGGACGTCGACAGTGATGATCTGTTGATAACAGAGTGGAGTAGCTGCCACTCGGTTGACGTGATGTCAGCGGCAGATTCAGCGGCTGGAGCGGTCTATGAATGCTCTTAGCAGGCAGAGACTGGTGACAGGCTTTTAGGGCTTATTTAGCCCCATAGAAAGAAAAAAAAAGCTAAGTTCCACATTACCCCTTTAACGAGACCGTGGATATCTGCTAACTGTGAAGTGCAGCAAAGCAGTGAGGACATCCTATATACCAGCTCCAAGCCTGCATTTAATTCATCTTTTGATGAAATGACAAGCTTGCTTTAATTTAAGTTACAAAATGTATAAGAAAGGAAAGTGCATTAACAACAATTCCTTAAGGCCTGGTGCATAGATCCATCCATCACTGCACCCACATCATGCTAGGGAGTCTAAACTGTAACTATACGTGCTTCTTCATAATGAAAAAAAATATATTATGGATATATTCTTTCCTGGAAGCATTAGCATTCCCATGCATGCCCGAGTCTACGCTACCTATTCTCCCTAGGAAACATCCTAACACCGATACACCTGTATCTACACAGGAAAATGTATAATGCAAGAATGGCCGTGCTTGCGCCTGGGCCAATGTTCTCAGGGGAGTTCTCTCTAAGCTGGGTAAGATAACTGCATTTACCAAAAATTTATGTATACATAACACATCACATCGTGTTAAGCAAAATCCAGGTAATGTAAGCATCGCTGGCAGTAACCAACATAAATGAGTACAATTTAATATCGGTTCCATAGTTCCCCCATACAATGGATTATAGAACTAACTCTGGGGGTCCATGATGCAAAGAGGGGCTGGACTGAGGCCATATTATCTGGAACTGTAAAGTAATCCAGATGTTAACGTTAAGTTAAAAAAGTGACCATCTTTGAGCGAGAGGGCACTGTATGTATATTAGGGCTAATGATAGATGTTAGAACTATTTGGCCCATTATGGAATCTATAAGACATATTGTCATCTTATAGTAAAAAAATAAAAAAAGCCGGATTACTCACCGGTAATGCTCTTTTAATGAGTCCACGACAGCACCCCACATGAGAGAGAGGGATCCGCCCCATAGGAACAGGAAACCTACAGAATAAAAGGAGGCGGTCCCCTCTCCTCCTCAGTTTAGTTTACAGAGTACAAAAAGGGAACCGCAAAAGCTTTAGTATTAATTCTTATTCAGCAACATAAATATCTTAAACTCTATACAACCATTATTTGTGAATTTAAAAGGAAGAGCTGTGCATAACTTAGGGAGGGTAGTAAAGGGGTGCTGTCGTGGACTCATTAAAAGAGCATTACCGGTGAGTAATCCGGCTTTTTACCCTTCGCCACGACAGCACCCCACATGAGAGATTTTCAGAGATTCATTATTTGGGTGGGATTACTGTATTAAGAACAGCTCTACCAAAGGTTAGATCAGAAGATGTAGATAGATCAAGTCTATAATGGTTGTAAAAGGTAGAAGGTGTAGACCAAGTTGCGGCCTTACATATTAAATGGATCGGTACATCTGCTTGTTCCGCCCAGGAGGAAGCCATGGCTCGTGTTGAGTGCGCTTTAATACCCGCTGGAGGAATCTCGCCTTTTGATGCATAGGCCAAGCAGATAGCCTCTCTAATCCATCGAGATATGGTAGCTCTCGTGACCCCATGTCCTTTCTTGTGGCCCTGAAAGGAGATAAACAGAGCCCTACTCTCCCTCCATGTCTGACACCTTTCTATATAGGTCAGGATGGCTCTTCTGACATCTAAGGTGTGGAATTTATGCTGTTCTGGAGTTACAGGTGAATCAAAAAAGGAAGGGAGAAATATCTCTTGGGACCTGTGGTAGGTGGACGCTACCTTAGGGAGGTATGAGGGGTCTGGTTTTAGGACTATCCGATCATGGAATATCAGTAAGAAGGGTGGGTCTACTGATAGGGCCTGGATGTCGCTAACCCGTCTAGCTGAGGTTAGGGCTACCAAGAGGGCTACTTTATATGTCAGGATTTTTAAAGGTATTGAATCTAGTGGCTCAAATGGGGAGCTGGTTAAGGCCTCTAGCACTAGATTTAAATCCCACGGAGGTAGACGGGGAATATGGACCGGTTTACTACGTTCACAAGATTTTATGAATCTGGAGATCCACCTATTAGCTGCTATATTGCATCCATATAGGGCTCCTAATGCCGAGACCTGAACTCTTAAGGTGTTTACAGATAACCCCAACTCTCGGCCTTTTTGCAAGAACTCTAGAATAGGTGTGACTGGAACTTGCTTAGTGAACGGTACCGTGTAAAAGTCTAAGAATTTATTCCATACCCTACTATATATCAGGGTGGTAGATCTTTTCCTGCTCAATAAGAGGGTGTTTACTAGTTCTGCTGAGAACCCTCTTGATCTTAGTAGTTGCCTCTCAAATTCCACGCCGTCAAGTGAAGACCTTTCACTTGCGGGTGGAAAAAGGGGCCTTGGGACAGCAGCTTCTTGTCTGATGGGAGAATCCATGGATCGCATAGGCACATGGTCTGGAGACAAGAGAACCATGGTCTTTACGGCCAGAATGGTGCAATGAGGATCACTCTTGCTTGTTCCCTCCTGATTTTTCTGATCACTAGAGGAATCAGAGACATCGGAAGAAAGGCGTATGCCAGCTGGAACCTCCAAGGATGGTGGAGAGAGTCCAACATATCTGGGTGATCCATGGCGTTCAGGGAAGCGAACCTTCTTACTTGCCGGTTGTCTTTTGTGGCAAATAGGTCGATTTGTGGTATCCCCCATGATTCTGTTATCATACTGAATATGGATCTGTTTAAGGTCCATTCCCCTTGACGTAACTCGTTTCGGCTGAGGTAGTCTGCCCTGATGTTCTCTACACCTCTGATGTGCAGGGCTGTTAGGGATGTTAGATGAGTCTCTGCCAGCTGGAAGATGTCTGCAGCTATGGTCATTAGACTTCCTGACCTTGTACCACCCTGACGGTTCACATATGCCACTGTGGTGGAATTGTCCGAGTAAATTCTTACATTTGCTCCTTGAATCTGCGGAAGAAAGTGATTTAAGGCATATTCTACCGCTTTTAACTCCTTCCAATTGGAGGAATATGACAATTCTGCCTGGTCCCAAGTATCTTGGGCCAGACTGTCTTTCATATGTGCTCCCCACCCAATAGGGCTGGCGTCGGTGGTAATTATTTTAGACGGGTCTATTATCCATGGTACACCCTCTGAGAGGTGGTTCATGTCTAGCCACCAGGATAGTGATTCTAAGACATCTTTGGAAAGAGTTATTCTGCTTTCTAGATGTCCGTCTTTTCCCTGAGCCGACAATACCTCATACTGTAATTGACGAGTATGAAATTGTGCCCATGGTACAGCAGGGATACATGATGATAATGACCCCAGTAAAGACATGCCCTTCCTTAATGTCATGTAGGGGTTGCGTATTGCGTCTGATACCCTTGATTGTATAGTCAGTTTCTTTGCCTGGGGGAGGAAGCATCTCTGACTTACGGAGTCTAGCTGGATTCCTAGAAATGTCTGGACAGTTTCTGGATTCAGCCGGGATTTTTCGAAGTTGACGATCCAACCTAACTCCTGTAGGGACGAGATCGTATTAGATAGACGGGTTTTACACTGAAGCATAGAGTTTCCCACCACTAGAAAGTCATCTAGGTAGGGTATTATCAAGGTATCTCGTTGACGTAGATGAGCCATCACTTCTAATATCACCTTAGTGAAGATGCGGGGAGCCATAGAAAGCCCAAATGGCATTGCAACATACTGAAAGTGACGAACCTGTCCTTCCAGGGTGACTGCTACCCTTAGATACTTTTGATGTTCGGCATGTATGGGAAGATGATAATAGGCATCCTTTAAGTCTATTCCGGCCATGACACACCTAGGAAACAAGAGTTTTATGGTTGAACTAATGGATTCCATTTTGAAGGTATGATTACGCAGGAAGGCGTTTAATCTTTTGAGATTTATGATGGTTCTAAATGAACCATCAGGCTTATTGATCAAGAATAAAGGGGAATAGAACCCCTTCCCTTCTTGATCCTGGGGAACTTCTATCAGGACTTTTTTTAGACAGAAGAGATAGGATCTCTGATTCCAGAGCCCTTTGTTGGTCTTGACCTTTTGGAGATGTTACTATAAAGGAATCCCAAGGGATTCGGTCAAATTCCAATTTTAGGCCGTATTGTACAATGTCCAGAATCCACTGGCTGGATGTTATTTGTTCCCATCTGGGGAGGAAGAATTTTAATCTGCCGCCCACCTCCTGGTTAGCGGTATTTGCGTTTCGGGTTATGGGACCCGCTAAAAAAGGCACCTTTTTGCTTCGGGTCCTTCGACTCCCATCGCTCCCTTTGTTCGAACGGCTTGTTCCTGGTAAAGGGACGTCTTCTGAAGGCTCTCCCTGGCAGGGGATCGCACAAAGTTTTGCTTTGGCCTGTGCGTCCCCTTTCCAGTTCTTTAGCCAGAGTGCTCGCCGGGCTGTGTTCACTAGGCCGGCTGACCTGGCTGCTAGGCGTAGCGAATCCACAGAGGCATCAGCCAGGAATGCTACTGCTTCTTTGATTAGAGGGAATTTCGGCAGGATTGACTCTCTCGAAGTTCTACCTCTAATCTGTTCCTCCAGTTGCTCCATCCACACTAGTAGTGACCTCGCAGTGCAGGTACTAGATATGGCGGGCCTGAACGCCCCCGTGTTGGCTTCCCACGACCTTTTTAGTAAAGCTTCTGCTTTAAGGTCCAGCGGGTCTGTCAGGACTCCTGAATCCTCCACCGGTAAGACCGACTGTTTGGTTGTGGAGGCTACAGCGGCATCAACCTTCGGCACCTTTGACCAGGTATTTAGCTCCTCGTCGCTGAAGGGATAGCGTCTTTTAGAGGATGATGGTAGAAAACCTCTATTTTGCTTATCCCACTCTTTTTTTACTATTTCTTTAATAGTTTTTATGACGGGGAAGGACCTACGTTTCCTCTGTCCTAACCCCGCGAACATGATGTCCTGAGCCGATTTACTTTCTTTCTCATCTGAGCACCCCATCGTGCTTCTGACAGATTTTATTAAATTGTCCACACTGCTGTTGGGAAGACAAAGTCCCCCTTCAGTCTCGGATGAGCTCGGCTGGGATTCCGCTTCACCTGAGGATATACATACATCCTATGACTGTGAACTGACTGGAGATTTGGACCTACTAAGCTGACGGGTACTGGTGGTACTTGTCTGCGCCAACCCCTGCATTTCTTCCCGGATTATGGCTCTGACATCTGATGGAGTCATTATGTTTTCCTGCCGTAAGGTTTGCATGATACACTCCGAACACAGTTTTTTAACATAATCATCCGGGAGGGGCTGCGTACATAAAGCACATTCCTTGTGCTTGAACTTGTGTGTCCTTTTCTTAGTCTAGAGGCAAGATACAGGAGGAACATATATCAGCATGTAGGAAGAGACTCTTTCAAAAACTCACCCAGTGAAGCTGACAGGTACCGGTTCTGGAGGCGGATTTCGTTTGGTGGTAGAACCCTTCTCTGGAGGTCGACCACCACTCTTTGTGCTGCTCCTAGCGCTTCTTTCCTTGCTAGGAGAACGCTGTTGCACTGCGGGCAAGTGCGCATCGTCGGCCGGTGAAGCCATCTTACACACACCGGCCCGACGCTAGCGCTGCATTTTTGAATCTGCCGCCCATTCTCCTGCCTCCCCGGACCAACCCGGAAGTGCTCCAGCGACTTCCGGGTTAGACGCGCCGCTCTCACTCACCATGCGGCGGCTAGGGATATTAAGCCGGCCGCAGCAGCGCGCGCGTCCTCACGGTGCCGGGCGGACCCACGGTGACCGGACCCGGACCGTGGATGCTTGGCCAGACGAGGGGGGAGGCTGCAAGCAGGGGCTCCCCCGCCGCTGCTTCTGGAACCGCAGCCCCTGCCGTTCCCTCAGATACCGACGCAGGCGGGTGCATGGCCCAGGGATCCTCTTCATCTGTAGGTAAGCTGGGTCCCTGTAGGAACAGGAAACCTAAACTGAGGAGGAGAGGGGACCGCCTCCTTTTATTCTGTAGGTTTCCTGTTCCTATGGGGCGGATCCCTCTCTCTCATGTGGGGTGCTGTCGTGGCGAAGGGTAAAATGGTTCTCTCAATCTTCCTATTATCTGAGAATGGTTCGACTTAATTTTAAAGGTGTAAAATGCGTGCGGACAAGTAAACCTGGATGTCGTCAGAGTAAAACTGAATTCTGTTTTGAATAAATGACATTACTGACACTCTACTCCATTTTTTTTCTCTCTCTCTAACTACCTCAAAGGATGGTTAAATTGGAAAGTGTTAGCAGTTTTTTGCCATTTAACCTGAGAGTAGCAGAATATAGGACAGGAGACCCTGATTCCAAGGATATGTCATTATTAGGCTGTGTCGTAGTTTAAATGCAATCAGTGGGAGATTATCACTATCTGACTACAGCTCACAGGCAGCCCAGTCAGGCTAGTCTATGTAACCCCATCCCCGAGTAGCAGCTTGCTCACAATGCACAGTGTACACAGGAAGCTGCGAGTCAGGAGTACGATATGGGTTATACACCGTTTAGCTCTTAGGTCTGCTACATCTCCATCAGACAAAACAGGTATTCAATGAAAACTGCCCCAAGCTGATCGGTAAGTGATAGCCTGACTCCAGGGATGTCTGACACCTTTAAAAATAAACAAAACAAAACGAAACACATCTTTAATGGTCTGGATCAGTACAGGAGTTAAGGGGTTGTTCTTAAGTTCTCTTGAGCAGCACACAGCTTTCCAGCCTCTTTCACTTGCTGGTGCTCCCAGGGCGGGCTCTCCTCCTCGAGTGACAGTTCTGGTGATTAGCAGAACTGGAGTATTAGCAGAATGATAAAGCTATTCTCCTATTAGTGGTTTGGTTTGTTCTGAATCTTCACACTTATGTCTAAATATATTGAATCAGTGCAGGCACACAGCTCCGGAAGAGAGGCATAATGAGGAGACCGGCTCTTAAAGCTAGAAAGGGAGGGGAGCTGCTGCTGGGTAGAAATCACCTGGCTGGAGAGAGATGGCTGGGATCTTGGGAGTTAACCTCTCTCCTGGAATGTGCACACTTGACAAGGCTTTGGGCAGGCACAAGTGGAAAGATTAAAGCGCTCATTGCACGAGAATGACAGCAGATCAAAAAACAAAGTTGGTAAACTTGCTCATTTCCATTTTGTCTAATGGATTAAAACAATTTAATAACTTGAGAATACCCCTTTAATGTCAGTATCCTGGGTACATTAAAGCAGTGAAAGGTTTAAAGTAACCGGTCACATTCAGAAATGCCTTTTAACTGCCGATATAGTGCTAATCTGCAGGTAAATGGCATTTAAACCATGTGGCCAGTTTACTGGAGCAGTGGATATATGGAGAAAATGAAGTTATATTCACTTCTAGACATTGGGATGGTTAACTAGTACACAGCGAGTGTGGCTTTATCCACTCACAAGCACTTTGACAGCCAGCTCTGCAGCGTGTGCGGGGGACATTTACTGCGCGTGCGCGACATTTACAGTGCGCGGCCTGGGGCATGCCACTCAAAATGCCAATCGCCCCTCTCTCCCAACGATCTCTTCTGGCTTTTCCCCAGATTAATTTCACCTCTTGTCAACACAGCAGCTCTTCCTACTCCGGTCTGCTCTGTCAACGGGGCATCATGGCAGACATCATGCTGATTGACAGCCTGCTCCCCGCAGTTAGGCACGATATCAGCAGAGATGCCCCATTAGCGGAGTAGTGTGGAAGAGAGGACGCTTCTATGTTGACGCAACATCAGTGGAAGAAGGGGTATGGCCGGTTGGAGCGGTTCGTGCCCACTCTGAGCCAGCAGAAATTGGCAGCGGGCAGGTTAGCAAGGACCTCCAACGTGGTATTTTCCGAAATACTGCCTGTACCACGTGCCACGCCAGAGAGGCAACGGGAGATTAGGGAGGTTAATAAGTGGCTCAAGAATTGGTGTAGGAAGGAGGGGTTTGGGTTCCTGCAGAACTGGGCCGACTTCTCAGTTGGCTACAGGCTCTACGCTAGGGACGGGCTGCACCTCAATGGGGAAGGTGCAGCTGTGCTGGGGGAGAAAATGGTTAGAAGGTTGGAGGAGTGTTTAAACTAGGGATTGGGGGGGAGGGTATTCATTTTATAGGAGGGGAAGATAGTGCAGATAGAGACCTGGGCACAAATAAGGAAGTTGGGGGTGGCGGAGGCATGGGGGGTGGGGTTAGAACAGTTAGTAATTTAAGAAAGAATAGAGGTACAGAGAGTAACATCAAGTGCATGTATACTAATGCCAGAAGCCTCGCCAACAAAATGGATGAATTAGAACTAATGTTGTTGGAGCATAATTATGACATGGTGGGGATATCTGAGACGTGGCTGGATGAGAGCCATGACTGGGCTGTTAACTTGCAGGGCTATAGCCTTTTCAGAAATGACCGTACAGATAAGCGAGGGGGTGGGGTGTGTCTGTATGTAAAATCGACCTTAAAACCCATCCTGCGTGATAATATAGGTGAATCTAATGAAAATGTAGAGTCTCTGTGGGTGGAGATAAGGGGAGGGGGAAAAAATAATAAATTACTGATAGGGGTTTGTTATAAATCTCCAAAACTAATGGAAGCAATGGAGAATATCCTCGTAAAGCAAATAGATGAAGCTGCGACTCAAGGAGAAGTCATTATTATGGGGGACTTCAACTATCCTGAAATAGATTGGGGAACAGAAACCTGCAGTTCCAGTAAAGGTAATCGGTTTTTGACAACTATGAGAGACAATTACCTTTCACAACTGGTTCAGGACCCAACAAGGAGGGGGGCACTGCTAGACCTAATATTAACCAACAGGCCAGACCGCATATCAAATATAAGGGTTGGGGGTCACTTGGGGAATAGTGATCACAAAATAATAAGTTTTCATGTAACCTTTAATAAGATGGGTAGTAGGGGGGTGACAAGGACACTAAACTTCAGGAGGGCAAATTTCCAACGGATGAGAGAGGATCTTGGTGCAATTAACTGGGACGATATCCTGAGACACAAAAATACACAAAGAAAATGGGAGACGTTTATTGGCATCCTGGATAGGACCTGTGCACAGTATATACAGTATGGGAATAAATATACTAGAAATAGGAGGAAACCAATATGGCTAAATAGAGCTGTAAGGGGCGCAATAAGGGACAAAAAGAAAGCATTTAGAGAATTAAAGGAAGTAGGTAGTGAGGAGGCATTAAATAAATACAGAAAATTAAATACATTCTGTAAAAAGCAAATCAAGGCAGCAAAGATTGAGACAGAGAGACTCATTGCCAGAGAGAGTAAAAATAATCCCAAAATATTCTTTAACTATATAAATAGTAAGAAACTAAAAAATGACAGTGTTGGCCCCCTTAAAAATAGTCTGGGTGAAATGGTGGATGAGGATGAGGAAAAAGCCAATATGCTAAATGACTTTTTTTCATCAGTATTTACAAAAGAAAATCCCATGGCAGCCAATATGACTAGTGATAATAATTCCCCATTAAATGTCACCTGCTTAACCCAGCAGGAAATACAGCGGCGTCTAAAAATCACTAAAATTGACAAATCTCCGGGCCCGGATGGGATACACCCCCGAGTACTGCAGGAACTAAGTACAGTCATTGATAGACCATTATTTTTAATCTTTAAAGACTCCATAATAACAGGGTCTGTACCACAGGACTGGCGTATAGCAAATGTGGTGCCAATATTCAAAAAAGGGGCAAAAACTGAACTCGGTAATTATAGGCCAGTAAGTTTAACCTCTACTGTGGGTAAAATCCTGGAGGGCATTCTAAGGGATACTATACTGGAGTATCTGAAGAGGAATAACCTCATGACCCAGTATCAGCACGGGTTTACTAGGGACCGTTCATGTCAGACTAATTTGATCAGCTTCTATGAAGAGGTAAGTTCCGGACTGGACCAAGGGAACCCAGTGGACGTAGTATATATGGACTTTTCCAAAGCTTTTGATACGGTGCCACACAAAAGGTTGTTACATAAAATGAGAGTAATGGGGATAGGGGAAAATATGTGTAAGTGGGTTGAGAGCTGGCTCAGGGATAGGAAACAAAGGGTGGTTATTAATGGAGCACACTCGGACTGGGTCACGGTTAGCAGTGGGGTACCACAGGGGTCAGTATTGGGCCCTCTTCTTTTTAACATATTTATTAATGACCTTGTAGGGGGCATTCAGAGTAGAATTTCAATATTTGCAGATGACACTAAACTCTGCAGGGTAATCAATACAGGGGAGGACAATTTTATATTACAGGATGATTTATGTAAACTAGAAGCTTGGGCTGATAAATGGCAAATGAGCTTTAATGGGGATAAATGTAAGGTCATGCACTTGGGTAGAAGTAATAAGATGTATAACTATGTGCTTAATTCTAAAACTCTGGGCAAAACCGTCAATGAAAAAGACCTGGGTGTATGGGTGGATGACAAACTCATATTCAGTGGCCAGTGTCAGGCAGCTGCTACAAAGGCAAATAAAATAATGGGATGTATTAAAAAAGGCATAGATGCTCATGAGGAGAACATAATTTTACCTCTATACAAGTCACTAGTGCGACCACACTTAGAATACTGTGCACAGTTCTGGTCTCCGGTGTATAAGAAAGACATAGCTGAACTGGAGCGGGTGCAGAGAAGAGCGACCAAGGTTATTAGAGGACTGAGGGGTCTGCAATACCAAGATAGGTTATTACACTTGGGGCTATTTAGTTTGGAAAAACGAAGACTAAGGGGTGATCTTATGTTAATGTATAAATATATGAGGGGACAGTACAAAGACCTTTCTGATGATCTTTTTAATCATAGACCTGAGACAGGGACAAGGGGGCATCCTCTACGTCTGGAGGAAAGAAGGTTTAAGCATAATAACAGACGCGGATTCTTTACTGTAAGAGCAGTGAGACTATGGAACTCTCTGCCGTATGATGTTGTAATGAGTGATTCATTAATTAAATTTAAGAGGGGACTGGATACCTTTCTGGAAAAGTATAATGTTACAGGGTATATACACTAGATTCCTTGATAAGGCGTTGATCCAGGGAACTAGTCTGATTGCCGTATGTGGAGTCGGGAAGGAATTTTTTTCCCCATGGTGGAGTTACTCTTTGCCACATGGGGTTTTTTTGCCTTCCCCTGGATCAACATGTTAGGGCATGTTAGGTTAGGCTATGGGTTGAACTAGATGGACTTACAGTCTTCCTTCAACCTTAATAACTATGTAACTATGTAACTATGTAACTTGCTGCCCGTTAGTTCTTAGCCCCGTACATAAAATATTTAACATCCCGGAAAACCCCGTTAATGTAGCTATCCTTGGTAGTCGACAGCAGTGAAGTGGTTTAAGAAGATTCCTGCTGCTCTAGGGCAGTCCAGGGGTCGATGTTAGCATCCCTTTTTGGTCTACGGAAGGGAAGCGGGTTACTTTATGGATCAGTGGTGATCTAAAGCAGTCAAATGGGAAGGCATAACATTAATGTGAAATGATACTAAGTATAATTGCACATTTATTAGTTTAGGCTATTAGTTTGTGCCGCGTTAACGTGGTGAGAAAATAAAAGGCACTTACATAAAATATGCATTTACATATTAATTGCTTTATTATTAGGTGCAGCAACATACAAATACATATAAACTAATTCAGTATATACTACAGTATTACCCTTTATTAAATAAAGAGCGAGTGGAGCTGTGCAATTATCTCACAGGTTAAAGCAGAGATATACTTTTTCTTTTTTTTCCCCCTCATTCTTCCTAATATGTGATATTAAAACTACTCCAGTTTTCTACACTGCTGGCAAATTACTAGGACCTTGTTCATTACATGGTCAATGGCCCTTTTAATAGAAAAAGCAATAATATGTAGCCGTTTACACCAACTAGGACACGAAGGAACAAAGCAACAGGCTGTAAAGCAATGGAAACGGCCAAGGTGAAAAGCCTGCAGTGCCATATTCCAATGTGCTTCATATAAAATATATTTTCTGAGGCTTAAAACGTGTCTACGGTCAGAGCGAAAGTACAGTTTTGTAACTCTGGTCATTAGGAAAAAAATAAATAAATAAATACTTATTTTTCCTTTGCGAATAATATTTCGAATTGACTTTTTGTCTTGCTGACAGAGCAACTGAGAAAGCATTGCTGCATTGACCACATTGATTCTCAGCCATTCTGTCAACAGTAAAACTTTCTACAATATATTCCGAGCGTTGACCTTCCGTGCCATCACAGTCCACAGACTCTTCTTCCGCGGGTTCCTGTGGCTGTCTGTTGGATTGAGACCGCAATGTAATAAACAACTAAAGGTTTAATTAATGGTAAATGAATACAAGACATAGGTTATGACTTGAACTAATTAGGGAATTGTTGAATTAAGTCTGCCTGGGAATGCAAGGCAGGCCAATCAATATCCAATAAAAAGGGCTATGTATGTAATTTAGCTGGAAATGTGTTTCCAATACCGTCAAAGTGAGTTTAAGTAAGTAGAATATATGAAAGACTGGGAGAACAGTTTAAAAATGCAATACGCTAAAGATTTAGAGGATGTCTCGCAGGAGGGAGATTGAGATAAGAAATACAAGTTTTATACTCCTTTTTTTTATATTCCTTATTTTTTTTTGCACATTTTTTGTTTAGTAAGTCGAGTTTACGGGAGAATTCTGTCCATAGCGAGTGCCGATTTAACAAGTTAACCGGCGCTTGTTTAAAAACCGGTTCAGGCCTTCTACAGATGTATCCTTTTTTCTGGGGGAGGCGGAGTATGCACACCCAAAAATATGGACAATTTTTCATCAGTGTAGCTGAGATAATTTTCAGCCATTTTTTAGTTTGCGTCTATTCTTATCAGTCCTTATCATTGTGCCATCTGTTTTTGCCATATGCAAAAAAAAAGAAAAAAAAGAAGAAATAAAAAAGTATCCAAACTTTTCCAACTCCAACAGAATAAAAAGACAGTACATGGATAGCACACTGATGGAATGCAAGTCCTGTGCGTTTTTTTACCGCTTGTTTTTTTTATGCAGTCAGTCACTCACGTGAATGTAGACGTTTGATAAGCAAGTTGGATTAAAAATGGGACAATGGAAGAAAAAAAAAAAAAAGCGACATGGGAGCAGCTCAATTTGCTGTAACAGGTACCGTATAAGGTATATGTACGACAAAAATGGATGCCTGAATAAGGCCTTACATGGACAATGCAAACAGTAGGGGGAGGATTTTTACATACAGTTGCATATGGTCACCCGCACATCCTCTATTTACAAGGGACCTTGCCACCTACCAACAGCGTGTGAATGTGCCGAGCAGGAACAGCGGCCATGATTACAGTTCAGGAACATAGTAAAGACGTGATTGATCAGCCCATCTAAATGCTTGGAACCAAGCGATGTATGGGCTTGATATAACTTCATTTCCTAGTTAGATGAAGATCAAAAGTCTGAAATATGCACATCCAACTATTAGAATATAGAAATGCATATGCTCATTCTTTTGAGGAATGTTTTCCGAAAGCATTTTTGTTAAGCGGAGTCCACCTTAAAAAAGACACTAAAGGCACAGACAGACAGGGCTTAATAATATATACGGTATATATATATATATATATATATATATATATATATATATATATATATATATATATATATATATATATATATTTATTTTTCACCATGCCTTATCACATCCTCATCCTGCCTCAGCTACGCCCACTTTGTTAGAGCAGAGTTAGCATGGCATGAAAACCCAAAAGCCTCGCATTGTGAAAAAAATAAAAAACAGACTTTTTACGCTTTTTCTGGCATATGCGCTTTGACGAATCGGGGCCCATATGTGCATTGCCTTATGATTAAACATTTCTTTATAACCAGATGATAAAAGAAATAGTTCCTTCAGGATGATATGCTGCCTAATAAACTCTGGGGTGCAATATTAGGGTACGTACTTGTTTAAAAAAAAAAAAAAAAAAAAGCACACGCTGCCTAATTAGTTGCCGCCTTTCAAACTTTTTCCTAGTACTTTTATATAATCTAAAGAAAAATAATTAATTTTTATTAGAAAATTTGAAAGTTCTGACATTTTACTCTATTTCTTCTATATTAATATTTCTCAGAAATCTCAGGGTACATGCTTTAACCATGTAGTCCCAATATGAGTTAAAATTATTTATGCTTCAGGGCCACTTCAGCTATTTTCATTATGTCGAAGCAAAAAAAACAAAAAACAAACATGACCAAAGAAATGATGAGAAAATATTGAAACTGAAGACGGCAAGGGTTAAAATAAAAAGAAGCTGCATGGAATACCTGATGCAGTCTGAACTGGTCAGTCGGGGGGGGGGGGGGGGGCAGGAGAGTCGGGAGATAGAAGCCCGATCTTACCTGCTCTGTGAATACTAAAGTGATTGCAGTATGTACATTATTTTATTTTCTTGTGTCCTTTGCTAATATAACCCTTTTGTGACCAAGTGAATTTTCAGGGGGTTTCACTTTCATTTTTCCTCTTATTCTTGCAGATTGAGTTGTAGTTTTGACACCATTCATTTTGCCATATAAAGTACTTAAAAATGGGGGATAAAAAAAATTATAAAATAATAATAATAATAAATTACAAATGTGGTGTAAGGGTTTTTTTGACACGTTCTTTTGCCACACTTTTTCCAGTGAAAAAATGCAGCATTTTACTTTATGAAAGTGAGAGATTTCTGAAATCTCATACATATGTTGCTTTTTTTCCCTTGAAGCAGCATGTCAACTCTTCATTCCAAATGAATGGAAAGGGAAAAAAAAAAAAGCACGAGAGAGATTGAGAATTTTAGTGGTTAATAAATATGATGTTTTAAAAGAGAATCTGTCACCCCCTTGGACGTATGTAAGCCTATTCATATGGCCATACAGATCCTAGAATACTTAAAATAGTCCTGATTAATACTAATAAGAAAAGAAAAAAAAAGGGAATAGCCCCATTGACTCATAAGTGTGTCTGCTGTCCATTTTTGAAACACCCCAACAAGACGAGCTGTCATGTGAATAGGGCCTAATGCTCCAGGTGAAGTTCCTCATTCAAGGAGCTTAGGGTAAAATCACAAGAAGGTTTGATGGAGAAATGTTCTCAGCTTAAAAGGAATCCGTCACCTGTTTTGGCCGATATTAGCTACGGTCCCCAATCTTACCTGCATGAGAAGAAAAATAAGTTATATTATTCTCACCCGGGAGGGGGGAAGGCGGTCCTGTACGGTCCGGTCCGATGGGTGTCACAGGTCTGGGTCCGGCACCTCCCATCTTCTTGCGATGCCATCCTCCTGCTTCTTCATCGCTCCCCGGCATTGCGCTCCTGCACAAGCATACTTCTCTGAGGGCAGAGCACAGTACTGCAGTGCGCAGGAAAGGTCAGAGAGGCCCAGTGCCTGCGCACTCCAGTACTTTACTCTGCTCTCAACAGGACAGAGAAGTACGCCTGCGCAGGAGCGCGATGCCGGGGAGCGAGAAAGAAGGAGGGCGGCGTCACAAGAAGATGGGAGGCGCCGGACCAGGACCAGCGACACCCATCGGACCGGGCCGCCTGCCAGCTTAGCATAATATAACTTATTTTTCTTCACTTGCAGGTCGGATCGGGGGCTTAGCTACAACATTATAGAATACTGTAGATAAGCCCTGAAAGGAAGCGGCCGCAGCCGGTATCGGCCAAAACAGGCGACAGGTTCCCTTCAACTCTGTCTCAATTTTATTGGGAGGAATGTAACCACTCTGCAGCATGTGAATTCTGATCTATTAATATTTTTACTTTAATTTATATAGCACCTAGATATGATAATTACAGAATTCAACACGCCCTAAATATACTGACTTTGTACCTTGGATATAGGACATTAAACTGTAGCTAGGTGATAAGCTTTGATTTAGCCACGTATTCCGCCATTTCATGCAATTCCATAGGCTTTGAAAGAAGTGGCCAGTGCCCATGAAGGACCACTATATAGCAAGAGGTCAGTGCTGACAGTTCTGCCTTTATTGTGCAATTATCGTACTTTATAACAACACCGCACTGTAATTTATACTACTGTTGGACCTCTAGGCAGCACAGGGGCCTCTGGGACCCCGGAGACATCAAGTCCCAGAAGTGACTGCAAATCCCACTCTCCTTACAGCGTCTACTCTAATTAAGACAAAGTACAAGGATGCAATAATGACTATATGCAGGTTATATTGGGTTAAATCAAAACTGGAGTCTTAGTATAACAAGCAAATACAGTATATACATAACCCACACAAAAATCAGACTGTACTGTTAAAAGCCTAATATGCTGTATCTTTTACCATATGTATTGTGGAAGATAAGCTCTGTATTTAAAGGCAAAGTGGGCTTAAAAAGGTGTTTCCAGTTTTAGTAAAAATGTTTAAAAATAAATTATTTTGTATTACCCATATTGGTTAATGTCTACATACTTTCAACTAGGATTGTTTTTTCATTTCTATGTACTTCAATGGAAATCAACCTGTAGCTCTACTTGTTTGCATCAGGATGGGGAGTGGGCACTACTATCGCAGGCTGCACTAATAATCCCCCTTCAGGGCTACTTCCTGGTTACTCTGCTTTCTGCAGGCTCCACTGCGCACGCACTCGCTCATATGTAGATGAAGCAACATATAACGGTAAAAATAATGTGTACCATGTCCTTTTGTTGAATTCCATCCCACCCAAAGCTCTATTCTCATCTCCCTCCTCACACCTTGATCTCCCACTCTGACTAGGATTACCATGCAGTGACAGACCTACATGCGCACACAGCTCAGCTACAGCAGACTGGTGCGCACACTCAACTTGTCATATCTCCAACAGAACCAGCAACGTCTGCTTCTGTCGCCAGGGCCACAATATTCACTCTGCATGTTGGAGCCAGAAGCTCTGGATGGCGCAGGCTTTGTCCAGACACTAAGGTTATAGTGGCTGTGATCTGCAGTGCCGTCCTGTCTGGCAGTATATGTGTGTGCTCTCCAGCTATTAACTGCTGGCTTCAGCCAACTGGAAAGCATGGCACCCTACTAAAGCTTCCAGCTTACTGCTGGAAGCAGTCAAATAAAGCTTTGAGCTTGCCTGGTTAAGGTTTGTGGCTTCTGCTCCAGTTTAGCATTTGCGTTTTCCTGTTTTGACCTCAGCTTGTTTATTGACGCTTCTCCTGCCTGACGATTTTGTACCTGTGCGGCCTTCTTGATTTTGACCTGGCTACCCGACTATCTTTCTTGCCAGCTTGAATCACTGAACAGCAGCTCCCTTGCCCAGAAACCCTGTGTAAGTCCAGATCCATGTATAACGGTTAAAGGGTGAAGGCCAGGGCAACCCCAGGGTTTTGGGAAACTAAGTAGCTTGCACTAAGCCTGTTCATGGAAGCCATTTTAAAGCAGCCAAGCGACCACGGACAGTGTCATTCCACAGGTCAGCTACAACAGACAGACACACATATCCAATTGAATGAAAACACCATAAAGTCATATTTTTGACTCATTTGTCTCATTTGGTTCTCTTCATCTACTTTGAAGACATACTCACAGGCATATAACAAACTACCCTGTTGGGGTCAGGAGACCGCCGCTGGTCTCTACATTGCTGTGTGTACTGAGAATGCAAAATATGGCCTAGAGAAACCCTTTGTCATTTGTAGATGGGCTCAAAAGGGGCATAAAAAAACAAAACTTGTATGGTACATATATGACAATGATGCAACATATCTGCCCATTCATTTCACTTCACTAGCTGGAGCTAACACATGTATACTGTTGGATTTATAAATGCATATTGAGTATATACATTACTGTTCTACATGTACGAAATACTGCTATCACATCCAGGTAAATCACAAGATAGAACAGTGTACTAAGACAAGACCGCGAACGCCACAGCATAAGTTATGAGTGGCAGAGTGCGGCTGTAAAAGATCCCCACTCACTTTACACATTATATATTCTTTTAATTAAACTACTCATACAGTAATAATAATAAAAAGGAACATACCAACCCCCTTGTGAGCATCTCTGCTGGTAAACTCAATTGTCCCATTGTGGCATTTTCTTGGGTCTTCTTTATATTCTTTGTGTTTCCCATTGGGGCAGTATCTGTAAGAAAGTCCATAATCTGCAAGATAAACCTGGAAGCCGAGAACAGATAAATGAATAATGCTTTTGTCCTTTGGAAGTATAACCTTTATAATTAAGCCTTAAGAAACTTACAGGTTAAGGACAAGCTTTGATCTTCATTTTATTAAACCAAATGGTGCCTCAAGATAAAATATGCACATCTGGGGGCTATAACAGTTACCCTTCCACTTTAAATCCTTCCCATCATAGTCATATCTGGTTTCTGAATTTAGCCATTTTTTTTTTCAGTTTTTTTCCCTCCCCTTTATCTCCCAAGTTTTCATCTCTCCAGGTGGGCATCTACACATCATAAACTGCAATGTGTCTTTTATGTGTCCTCGCAGTTTAGATCTTAGAAGCTCTCGCATTTCACCAAGATACTTTATCCGATTAGTACGTTTGGCTTTAATTGTGTAAAGGTTTGTAAAGTTTGTCATTTTCAACACACAAAGCAGAGCGGCAATATAGAATGCATAAAGTAATAAAAGAATAATAAAAAGGCGGACAAAACATCATAAATTAGAATTTAAGGAGATTCATTTCCATAGGACCTCTCTTATATAAATACATCTTTTCAACATTTTTTTTATTAGACAGAAATACATAAAAACTCTGAGAAGTTAACAGGGTTGTTTAGTGGATAAAAGTTAGTTTTGTAAGTGTAAATAAACTAGAAATGGCCGAAATGACCACTAAGCCAGTTATAGGGGGCAGAATACGGCTTTAGTCAGTTATCGGCTGAGCTTGATCATCCCCCTCCATAAACTTTATTAGGCCGGTTTCACACGTCAGTGGCTCCGGTACGTGTGATGAGAGTTTTCTCACGTACCGGAGACACTGACTCACGTAGACATATTATAATCAATGTGTCTCTGCACATGTCAGCGTGTTTTCACGGACCGTGTGTCCGTTTGAAAAACACGGAGACATGTCAGTGTTCGTGGGAGCGCACGGATCACACGGACCCATTAAAGTCAATGGGTCCGTGTAAAACACGTACCGCACACGGATGCTGTCCGTGTGCCGTGCAGGAGACAGCGCTACAGTAAGCGCTGTCCCCCCAGCTTGTGGTGCTGAAGCCGCCATTCATTTCTTCTCTCCAGCAGCGTTCGCTGGAGAGAAGGAATGAAAAATCATTGTTTTTTTATTTTTTTTCTGGTTAAAATCAAGTTCCCGGCAACCTCCCCCCTCCCACCCCCTGTGCGCCCGCCCGCTGGACATAAAATACTCACCTAGCTCCCTCGATGCTTCCTCTCAGCGCCGCAGCTTGTCCTGTATGAGCGGTCACGTGGTGCCGCTCATTACAGTGATGAATATGCGGCTCCACCTCCCATAGGGCACAGGGGGTGGGAGCGGGGAGGTTGCCGGGAACTTTATTTCAACTGCACAAAAAATTAAAAAACAATGATTTTTCATTCCTTCTCTCCAGCGAACGCTGCTGGAGAGAAGGGATGAATGGCGGCTTCAGCACCCAAAGCAGGGGACAGTGCTTACTGTAGCGCTGTCTCCTGCACGGTCGGTGTGGTACCCAGTCGGCACACGGCTGCCGCACGTGTGCCACACTGATGTGTCACGTGAGCACACGGACACATGGATAACTCCGGTACCGATTTTTCCGGTACCGGAATTATCTGGACGTGTGAGACTGGCCTTAGGAAGTCAGAGCTGAAAAAAAAAAAATTAAAAAAAAAAAATGGAGGGTCCTGCTCTAGACAGCGTGGCACAACCATGTATTACACAGTAGCAATACATGGCCAAATTTAGGATCTACAACAGTTAATAACCCCTCCTCACATGTAAAGCACCATGGAATAAATGGCACTATAAAAAAAAAAATAATAATAATCCAAAATCACAGGAGTAAGGACGACTCTTCCATACAACAGCTAGGCGGACCCAACGTCATCTTTGGGCACCAGTTGCCCCCTTGCTACCTGGCACCATTGTAAAGTAAGGGATCAATTTCAGCTCATAAACAAAGTGCCAATCACCTGTATACAAGCCGACAGAAGAAGGGTCTTCTTCAGAATGATTATTTATACCCCATACAGCCTCAATATGGGAAGCAACACTCCCCCCATTTACAGGGGGCTGCTGACAATGATGATTTTTATGCTGGAAGAAAAATTTTGGTTGATCGTCAGCATGTCTTCAATCGCCAATGATTAGGTTCTTAAGGCGCTCCTTAAAGGAAGTCTGTAAGCATAGAATGACTGTTCAAACAAAGACAAGGAGCTTTGTTCACCCTTGGCGTGGCTAAACAGTTTAGTACACTTTATCGCCGATTTGTTGTCTATCCATGTCTACCCAAATCTGATGCTATAAAGCAAGAGATGTCAAAAGAAGTGGGGGGCAGAGATCAAGGGGAAATAAGGAGATGGGAAGGTGTACGGATAATGTTTGGCCTCACCAAGGGTGCACCAAGTGCCTCTACTTGGTTTGTGCAGTCATTTTGTGCCGACAAGTCCCTTTATATAAAAAAAAAAACAACACACACACACAGGGTAGAGTAGGGAAAAGAAGTAGGATGAAGAAGGGGACGCACCTGGAATCTTAGCAGCTGGTGCAGTCATTGGCAGGAGCTGCAGACGATCGCCAGAAAGCAGTGCTGAAAACCAACCAAGAGGACTACCAAGGAATTTTATTTAAAACTTATTGAAAATCTCTATTAGATGAAAAGCACTTTAGGTGTTTAACCCCCAGCTCATGCACAGTTAAAATTCAATATTTATAGAAAACCTCTGTAGACCCCCGTACACCGCTGTGGACCATGTTGGTGGTTTAGTAATGCTACTGTAATACATAATTTAAAATTGCTGTGGGTTGGAAAAACAAAACAAAAAAAAAAAAAAAACGCATCTCTGTCTATGAGGTTAATCAGCGTTTACCACATACAATGTCCTTAAATTATTCTGCTGAAATTGCCTACCTGTTTTTTTTTTTTCTTTGACGAAAATGCTATTTACTGCTGGGTGTGCTGCCGGGCGCACAATAGAAAAAAATGTGAAAAGGAGTCAAAAACGATAAAGTCAATAAAGGAGGCAATGTTTTCATTCCCATTCAGATTTCCATAGCAGCTGCATATTCAAAGCAGCTCATTTTATTTGCTAAAATATGTTAAAACATGTTAAAATAGCAATGCATGGTTTTCCTGCTTGAAAATAAATCATCCCCCATTGTAAGCAAACCAATGGCATTATACACTGAAACATGTTTTATGGAGAGTCAGATTTGTTAATCTATGCTAATCTGCATAACACTTTCAAGCACTGAAAGAATACAGGGAATGAATCTCGCGCCTGGAAACTTGGGAAATCGCACTTCAGCTAAAAATAGAGCCGTGGTTCACACCAAATAAAGCCCAGAAAAGAGGAATCAGCCGCAAAAATTAGGAACTGCAGAAATAACTGATGCCACGGAAATATGGTATAGGATTTATTTTTATTGCTCAATGTCAGTCATCTAGTTATAATAACATTAGTGGGATTGCTGCACTTCTCTTATGATCGTGTTCACAAATCGAGGGTATCCATGAAGTTGAAAACTGCTGTTACCAGAGTACATTTAGGATTATTATTATTACCGTATTTATTTTTAAAAGTGTACCTATAATTACAGAATAAGCTGTACCATGTGTATACAAGTAGTAACACCATTTATGGTTATGACATATATTGCATTTTCAAGTCTGCAGGATACATCTCTAATAGAGATGAGAGAACCCACTGTTCGGGCATGGGCTTCGAACACATTCATGCAAAATTTATTGAAACGATTAATTAAAGGGGTACGCTGGGGAGATTTAAAATTGCACTGTCCTCTGCACTCAAAACTAAAAAAGATGAGATACCCACTGTTAGGGTACCGTCACACATTGAAATTTCCATCGCTACGACGTTACGATTCGTGACGTTCTAGCGATATCGTTACGATATCGCTGTGTCTGACACGCTACTGCGATCAGACACCCTGCTGAGAATCGTACGTCGTAGCAGATCGTTTGGAACTTTCTTTCGTCGCTTGATCACCCGCTGACATCGCTGGATCGTTGTGTGTGACAGCGATCCAGCGATGTCTTCGCTTGTAACCAGTGTAAACATCGGGTAACTAAGCGCAGGGCGCGCTTAGTAACCCGATGTTTACCCTGGTTACAAGCGTAAACGTAAAAAAACAAACCGTACATACTCACCCGTCGGTGTCCTTCAGGTCCCTTGCCGTCTGCTTCCTGCTCTGAGTGCTGGCCGGAAAGTGAGAGCAGAGCGCAGCGGTGCTGCGATCTGCTCTCACTGTACGGCTGCACTCAGAGCAGGAAGCAGACGGCAAGGGACCTGAAGGACACCGACGGGTGAGTATGTACTGTTTGTTTTTTTACGTTTACGCTGGTAACCAGGGTAAACATCGGGTTACTAAGCGCGGCCCTGCGCTTAGTTACCCGATGTTTACCCTGGTTACCCGGGGACTTCGGCATCGCTCCAGCGCCGTGATTGCAACGTGTGACCGCAGTCTACGACGCTGGAGCGATGATTATACGACGCTGCGACGTCACGAATCGTGCCGTCGCAGCGATGAAAATTTCAATGTGTGACGGTACCCTAAGACTATTATCTTTATAACCCTTGTAATTCAGTGTAACAGGAGCTGCTCCTCACTGCTTCCCCCTCCCATATGGGACCTTACATCACACAGCAGTGTGCAGCTCCCCCCTGTAACAGGCAGTCCAATTTGAGAGGGCCTGGCCACGATCCCTGTTCTCTGCAAAGAGACAGCTATTATCAGCAGACTGGCTGATAACAGCGGGGAGCTGCACACTACTGTAATGTCCCAAAGGGAGGGGTGAGCAATGAAGAGCAGCTCCTGTCACACCAGCAGGCCCCCGTAATGCCTCCAGTTTGAGGTTTTAGGGGGGTGTGGACTGCTCCCTGCTGGTAGCCCTGCAGTGAAGGAGACATTATCAGGGCGGTGCCTGCTACTAGAAATCGGGGCACGCAACGTCCCAGAGATGTGAGGGAGGGGAGCAATGAGAAGCAGCTCATGTCAGACAGAAATAGAAGTATTTTAAAGATAATAAAAGTGCACTGCTCATCTCACCTTTATAGTGGGCAGGGACTGTACAACATTTGTCCTTATTTTACCACTTTAAATTGGTAAAATATCAAGGTGTCCCAGTATTTTTTAAGACAATTGCATAATTGTATGCCAATAGAACATCCTCTGTCCATCTTCTTTATTGTATCACAAGGACAACATAGAAATATCAACCAGAGGCGCTCCAATAACACGTTTATACAGTACCTCTTCGTACAGAGTGCAGTCTGATGTCCAGCATGCACCCATAGACTTTTATCCATGCTGTAACGGTCTTAAACGGAATAGCACTCTGATAGATCAGATGTGTTACCAAGCATGAGCAGAAGCGGCCAACAATACACAGGCTCAGGATGTCATCCACGTATCAGTCACAATGGAAAAGGTTTATCAAGGGCTTGGTGTGTCAGTATTAATAAATCTCCCCCATTATTCTTTCCCAAGAAGCAGCTACTTAGTACAAACTAATCATCGTTACCTTGTTGGGATCCGAAGCGTGAAGTAGAATATTTCCTGCTTTAATATCACCGTGTACGTACTCATGTTCATGTATGTACTCCAGTATATCCAGCTGTAACACAAGCAACACATGGACAAGCTGAAAATACTGCGCAAGCCATGGGATTTATGGATGACTGTACACATGTACAAGTTTCCTACTAAATTCAGAAACGACGACTGAACTTGGAGTTCATTTATTCCATAATTCCTAACATTATTACTTTTCAGCTCATTACACGGTGTCCAAAAATGATGGTGCTATAAAAAACATCTTCCTTTCCCCTTGAAGTTATCTTCTGACATGTCTCCATCAGGCAAGTGAATAATTCCATGGTGAAATTCCCCTTTAGGGCATTCCCAAACCCTTTACTTACCATGCGGATGCCAATCTGCATTACGGTTTTTACAGGCAATCTGCCACAGTTGTTCATCTGCAACTTCTGAAGATCTGAGCCGAGGAGGTCTACCACCATGAATCTGTAACTGCTGATCGTGAGAAAAAGAAGAAGGCGTAAGAAAAAAAAAAAAAGAAATCTGCATGCAATACAACAATTGGAATAGGACATCCCAAAAGATTTTGTAACTCCAGGACGACACATACTCAGCTCTTAGATTGACGAGACAAATACAATGACAGATGGCCGGGAAGTGACCACAAAGGAACAATAACGAGAGTTATAATCTCAGGCAAACTTCCAGGATCATCAAGAGCTGCATCCATGACTACAGCTGTGTGAAAAAGTGTTTGCCCCCTTCCTGATTTCCTATTCTATTGCATGTTTGTCACACTCAAATATTTCAGATGAGCAAATTTAAATATTAGACAAAGATAACACAAAATGCAGTTTTAAAATGAAGGTCTTTACTATTAAGTTAAGGGAAAAAGAAATCCAAACCTACAGGGCACTGTGTGAAAAATTGATTGCCCCTAAATCTAAACTTGTTGGGCCACCCTTAGGCCGGGATCACACATACGCGAGATACAGCCGAGTCTCGCAAGTGAAAACCCAGCTCTGGCGCCGGCACTCCGGAGCGGAGCGTGCAGCTCCATGTATTGCTGTGCTGCTGCACGCTCCACTCTGGAGTGCCGGCGCCAGAGCTGGGTTTTCACCTGCGAGACCCGGCCATATCTCGCATATGTGTGATCCCGGCCTTAGAAGCAACAACTGCAATCAAGCGAGTGCGGAAGAGGAAGATCCACAGCACTGAATTTGATGGCGGAAAATTGAAGCCCAATTGTAAAAATAAAATTTAGAACAAGATATATATAAAAAAAAGAAAAAAAAAAAAAAGAAAAACACAAAACAGTGTCCACATTCTTTAAAAACAGGCAAACAAATCCCAAAACACCACACTGCAATGTGATGATAGAAAAACAGATGTGTCATTAGCCCTTTATGTTACATGTACTTTAACCAGTTCAAGACCAGGCCATTTATTTCATACTCATTTTTTCTTTCCGTAATGACTGGATAGATGCGAGTAACAGCAATTTGGACTGGGGAAGGGGGTTCTATTCAACTTTTAAATACCATACACACATACACATACACACATATACATACACACACTAGATGGTGGCCCGATTCTACCGCATTGGGTATTCTAGAATATGCATGTCCACGTAGTATATTGCCCAGCCGCGCATAGTATATTGCCCAGCCGCGCATAGTATATTGCCCAGCCGCGCATAGTATATTGCCCAGCCGCGCATAGTATATTGCCCAGCCGCGCATAGTATATTGCCCAGCCGCGCATAGTATATTGCCCAGCCGCGCAGTATATTGCCCAGCCGCGCAGTATATTGCCCAGCCGCGCAGTACATTGCCCAGCCGCGCAGTATATTGCCCAGCCGCGCAGTATATTGCCCAGCCGCGCAGTATATTGCCCAGCCGCGCAGTATATTGCCCAGCCGCGCAGTATATTGCCCAGCCGCGCAGTATATTGCCCAGCCACTTAGTATATTGCCCAGCCACATAGTATATTGCCCAGCCACATAGTATATTGCCCAGCCACATAGTATATTGCCCAGCCACATAGTATATTGCCCAGCCACATAGTATATTGCCCAGCCACATAGTATATTGCCCAGCCACATAGTATATTGCCCAGCCACATAGTATATTGCCCAGCCACATAGTATATTGCCAAGCCACATAGTATATTGCCCAGTCACGTAGTATGCACCA
Source organism: Ranitomeya variabilis (assembly GCF_051348905.1). Classification (NCBI taxonomy): domain Eukaryota; kingdom Metazoa; phylum Chordata; class Amphibia; order Anura; family Dendrobatidae; genus Ranitomeya; species Ranitomeya variabilis. The sequence continues at coordinate 100,473,242 of NC_135233.1, forward strand.
TATCCCTGTTAAAAAAAAAAAAAAAAAAAAGAATTAAAATAAAAAATAGTTACATACTCACCCTCCGTTAGCCCCCGGATCGAAGCAGCCGGTTTCCGATGTTCCTCGCGCGCTCCAGTCTGAAGAGTGCATTGCGGTCTCGCGAGATGATGACGTAGTGGTCATGACCGCACGTCATCATCTCGCGAGACCGCAATGCATGGAGCGGTCACCGGGGCGTCGCGAGGAGCGTCAGTAACCGGCCGCTTCGATCCGGGGGCCAACGGAGGGTGAGTATGTAACTATTTTTTTAATTATTTTTAACATTAGATCTTTTTACTATTCATGCTGCATAGGCAGCATGAATAGTAAAAATTTGGTCATACAGGGTTAATAGCAGCGTTAACCGAGTGCGTTACACTGCGGTCAACGCTGCCATTAACCCTGTGTGAGCACTGACTGGAGGGAAGTATGGAGCGGGCACTGACTGCAGGGAGGAAGGAGCGGCCATTTTTCCGCCGGACTGTGCCTGTCGCTGATTGGTCGTGGTTGTTTTGCCGCGACCAATCAGCGACGGGCACAGCCCGGCGGAAAAATGGCCGCTCCTTCCTCCCTGCAGTTATAGTATATGTATGTGTATATATATATATATATATATATTTGCCTAGAATACTACTTCCTGCAATTTGTGCCAACTTCCGTGGCTTTGTCCGGAGCTAATGTCCGGAGCTAATGTCCGGAGATAAGTGACGTCACCAGTGTCCTACACCCAGGCAGAGCACAGGGGCCCCAGGCAGAGCACGGGGGCCCCAGGCAGAGCACGGGGGCCCCAGGCAGAGCACAGGGGCCCCAGGCAGAGCACAGGGGCCCCAGGCAGCATATGGGGCCCCAGGCAGAGCACAGGGGCCCCAGGCAGCATATGGGGCCCCAGGCAGAGCACAGTGGCCCCAGGCAGAGCACACACCAAAATCGGAGGCTGAGGGGCCCCGCCAACCAAATTGGAGGCCGAGGGTCCCCGCCCACCAAATCGGAGGCCGAGGGTCCCCGCCCACCAAATCGGAGGCCGAGGGGCCCCACCAACCAAAGCGGAGGCCGAGGGGCCCCGCCCACCAAATCGGAGGCCGAGGGGCCCCGCCCACCAAATCGGAGGCCGAGGGGCCCCGCCCACCAAATCGGAGGATAAGGGGCCCCGCCCACCAAATCGGAGGCCGAGGGGCCCCACCAACCAAATCGGAGGCCGAGGTGCCCCGCCCACCAACTCGAAGGCCGAGCGGCCCCGCCCATCAAAGCGGAGGCAGAGGGACCCCGCCCACCAAATCGGAGGCAGAGGGACCCCGCCCACCAAATCGGAGGCCGAGGGGCCCCGCGCACCAAAGCGGAGGCCGAGGGTCCCCGCCCACCAAATCGGAGGTCGAGGGTCCCCGCCCACCAAATCGGAGGCCGAGGGTCCCCGCCCACCAAATCGGAGGCCGAGGAGCCCCACCCACCAAAAGTAAGTGCGGCCCCAAAAGTAAGTGCGCCCCCGGGTGCAAAAGTAAGTGCGCCCCCGGGTGCAAGAGTAAGTGCGCCCCCGGGTGCAAAAGTAAGTGCGCCCCCGGGTGCAAAAGTAAGTGCGCCCCCCAGTCCCGTGTGTGAAAAGTGCTGCTGTAAAGCTGGTAGCGCTGTTCAAGCACCATGTATTTCCTTCAGGAAATGCCCATCTAATATATAATTGCCTAGAGTACTACTTCCTGCAATTTGTGCCAACTTCCGTGGCTTTGTCCGGAGATAATGTCCGGAGCTAATGTCCGGAGATAATGTCCGGAGCTAATGTCCGGAGCTAATGTCCGGAGCTAATGTCCGGAGATAAGTGACGTCACCAGTGTCCTACACCCAGGCAGAGCACAGGGGCCCCAGGCAGCATATGGGGCCCCAGGCAGAGCATAGTGGCCCCAGGCAGAGCACAGGGGCCCCAGGCAGCATATGGGGCCCCAGGCAGAGCACAGTGGTCCCAGGCAGAGCACAGGGGCCCCAGGCAGCCTATGGGGCCCCAGGCAGAGCACAGTGGCCCCAGGCAGAGCACAGGGGCCCCAGGCAGCATATGGGGCCCCAGGCAGAGAACAGTGGCCCCAGGCAGAGCACAGGGGCCCCAGGCAGAACATGGGGCCCCAGGCAGAGCACAGGGGCCCCAGGCAGCATATGGGGCCCCAGGCAGAGCACAGGGGCCCCAGGCAGAGCACAGGGGCCCCAGGCAGAGCACAGGGGCCCCAGGCAGCATATGGGGCCCCAGGCAGCATATGGGGCCCCAGGCAGAGCACAGGGGCCCCAGGCAGAACATGGGGCCCCAGGCAGAGCACAGGGGCCCCAGGCAGCATATGGGGCCCCAGGCAGAGCACAGGGACCCCAGGCAGCATATGGGGCCCCAGGCAGAGCACAGTGGCCACAGGCAGCATATGGGGCCCCAGGCAGAGCACAGGGGCCCCAGGCAGAGCACAGGGGCCCCAGGCAGCTTATGGGGCCCCAGGCAGAGCACAGTGGCCCCAGGCAGAACATGGGGCCCCAGGCAGAGCACAGTGGCCCCAGGCAGAGCACAGGGGCCCCAGGCAGAACATGGGGCCCCAGGCAGAGCACAGTGGTCCCAGGCAGAGCACAGGGGCCCCAGGCAGCCTATGGGGCCCCAGGCAGAGCACAGTGGCCCCAGACAGAGCACAGGGGCCCCAGGCAGCATATGGGGCCCCAGGCAGAGCACAAGGGCCCCAGGCAGCATATGGGACCCCAGGCAGAGCACAGTGGCCCCAGGCAGAGCACAGGGGCCCCAGGCAGAACATGGGGCCCCAGGCAGAGCACAGTGGCCCCAGGCAGAGCACAGTGGCCCCAGGCAGAGCACAGGGGCCCCAGGCAGAACATGGGGCCCCAGGCAGAGCATAGTGGTCCCAGGCAGAGCACAGGGGCCCCAGGCAGCCTATGGGGCCCCAGGCAGAGCACAGTGGCCCCAGGCAGAGCACAGGGGCCCCAGGCAGAGCACAAGGGCCCCAGGCAGCATATGGGGCCCCAGGCAGAGCACAGGGGCCCCAGGCAGAGCACAGTGGCCCCAGGCAGAGCACAGGGGCCCCAGGCAGCATATGGGGCCCCAGGCAGAGCACAGTGGTCCCAGGCAGAGCACAGGGGCCCCAGGCAGCCTATGGGCCCCAGGCAGAGCACAGTGGCCCCAGGCAGAGCACAGGGGCCCCAGGCAGCATATGGGGCCCCAGGCAGAGCACAGTGGTCCCAGGTAGAGCACAGGGGCCCCAGGCAGCCTATGGGGCCCCAGGCAGAGCACAGGGGCCCCAGGCAGCATATGGGGCCCCAGGCAGAGCACAGGGGCCCCAGGCAGCATATGGGGCCCCAGGCAGAGCACAGTGGCCCCAGGCAGAGCACAGAGACTCCAGGCAGAACATGGGGCCCCAGGCAGAGCACAGGGGCCCCAGGCAGCATATGGGGCCCCAGGCAGAGCACAGGGGCCCCAGGCAGCATATGGGGCCCCAGGCAGAGCACAGGGGCCCCAGGCAGCATATGGGGCCCCAGGCAGAGCACAGTGGCCCCAGGCAGAGCACAGGGGCCCCAGGCAGAACATGGGGCCCCAGGCAGAACATGGGGCCCCAGGCAGAGCACAGGGGCCCCAGGCAGCATATGGGGCCCCAGGCAGCATATGGGGCCCCAGGCAGAGCACAGGGGCCCCAGGCAGCATATGGGGCCCCAGGCAGAGCACAGCGATATTTTGGACCACTGTGCGGTGTTTCAGACCCCCTGTGTGATGTCTGGGGCCCTGTTCTTAAGTATATTAAAGATTAAAGTAACGTATATTAAAGTATATTATAGATCAAATTTGACACGTTTATGAGCACCATTGAGTGATATACTCAAGAATGACATAATTTTTCAACATTTTATGGTTTCAAACTGTAAACACTCAGTTTTTTTTACTTCAACCAGAAAACCTTAACGGTTCATAAAAAACTTGACTGTTCAGGATATGATAAAAGTCATAGTATTCTGAATCTTTAACTAATAAAGATACCTTTACATGGGGTGATTATTGGTTCCAGAGAGGCTTTCGGCCGATAATCGGACACATGGCTGGTGACAGGACAATATAATATAAACGTTCAAAGGTAAACACTGATAACATTAAAATCTAATATATAATTGCCTAGAATACTACTTCCGGCAATTTGTGCCAACTTCCGTGGCTTTGTCCGGAGATAATGTCCGGAGATAAGTGACGTCACCAGCGTCCTACACCCGCTCAGGGTGGACAAAGATATATGCCTTCAAGGTGCGCGACACTTTTCTGATTGGTTGCCGCCTGCCGCGAGCGACCAATCAGAAATGTGCCGTACTGTCAAGAATTGTCAAGAGCTGGTGAGTGCAGCCATTTTTTGTTCTTTCTTACTATTATTTATTAATTGTATTATTCTTACATTTGAATAAATAAAGTATATATGGATTCTAGACTCCCGATTCTTTAGAATCGGGCTGCCATCTAGTCTAATATATAATTGCCTAGAATACTACTTCCTGCAATTTGTGCCAACTTCCGTGGCTTTGTCCGGAGATAATGTCCGGAGCTAATGTCCGGAGATAATGTCCGGAGCTAATGTCCGGAGCTAATGTCCGGAGCTAATGTCCGGAGATAAGTGACGTCACCAGTGTCCTACACCCAGGCAGAGCACAGGGGCCCCAGGCAGCATATGGGGCCCCAGGCAGAGCATAGTGGCCCCAGGCAGAGCACAGGGGCCCCAGGCAGCATATGGGGCCCCAGGCAGAGCACAGTGGTCCCAGGCAGAGCACAGGGGCCCCAGGCAGCCTATGGGGCCCCAGGCAGAGCACAGTGGCCCCAGGCAGAGCACAGGGGCCCCAGGCAGCATATGGGGCCCCAGGCAGAGAACAGTGGCCCCAGGCAGAGCACAGGGGCCCCAGGCAGAACATGGGGCCCCAGGCAGCATATGGGGCCCCAGGCAGAGCACAGGGGCCCCAGGCAGAGCACAGGGGCCCCAGGCAGAGCACAGGGGCCCCAGGCAGAGCACAGGGGCCCCAGGCAGCATATGGGGCCCCAGGCAGAGCACAGGGGCCCCAGGCAGAACATGGGGCCCCAGGCAGAGCACAGGGGCCCCAGGCAGCATATGGGGCCCCAGGCAGAGCACAGGGACCCCAGGCAGCATATGGGGCCCCAGGCAGAGCACAGTGGCCACAGGCAGCATATGGGGCCCCAGGCAGAGCACAGGGGCCCCAGGCAGAGCACAGGGGCCCCAGGCAGCTTATGGGGCCCCAGGCAGAGCACAGTGGCCCCAGGCAGAACATGGGGCCCCAGGCAGAGCACAGTGGCCCCAGGCAGAGCACAGGGGCCCCAGGCAGAACATGGGGCCCCAGGCAGAGCACAGTGGTCCCAGGCAGAGCACAGGGGCCCCAGGCAGCCTATGGGGCCCCAGGCAGAGCACAGTGGCCCCAGACAGAGCACAGGGGCCCCAGGCAGCATATGGGGCCCCAGGCAGAGCACAAGGGCCCCAGGCAGCATATGGGACCCCAGGCAGAGCACAGTGGCCCCAGGCAGAGCACAGGGGCCCCAGGCAGAACATGGGGCCCCAGGCAGAGCACAGTGGCCCCAGGCAGAGCACAGTGGCCCCAGGCAGAGCACAGGGGCCCCAGGCAGAACATGGGGCCCCAGGCAGAGCACAGTGGTCCCAGGCAGAGCACAGGGGCCCCAGGCAGCCTATGGGGCCCCAGGCAGAGCACAGTGGCCCCAGGCAGAGCACAGGGGCCCCAGGCAGAGCACAAGGGCCCCAGGCAGCATATGGGGCCCCAGGCAGAGCACAGGGGCCCCAGGCAGAGCACAGTGGCCCCAGGCAGAGCACAGGGGCCCCAGGCAGCATATGGGGCCCCAGGCAGAGCACAGTGGTCCCAGGCAGAGCACAGGGGCCCCAGGCAGCCTATGGGCCCCAGGCAGAGCACAGTGGCCCCAGGCAGAGCACAGGGGCCCCAGGCAGCATATGGGGCCCCAGGCAGAGCACAGTGGTCCCAGGTAGAGCACAGGGGCCCCAGGCAGCCTATGGGGCCCCAGGCAGAGCACAGGGGCCCCAGGCAGCATATGGGGCCCCAGGCAGAGCACAGGGGCCCCAGGCAGCATATGGGGCCCCAGGCAGAGCACAGTGGCCCCAGGCAGAGCACAGAGACTCCAGGCAGAACATGGGGCCCCAGGCAGAGCACAGGGGCCCCAGGCAGCATATGGGGCCCCAGGCAGAGCACAGGGGCCCCAGGCAGCATATGGGGCCCCAGGCAGAGCACAGGGGCCCCAGGCAGCATATGGGGCCCCAGGCAGAGCACAGTGGCCCCAGGCAGAGCACAGGGGCCCCAGGCAGAACATGGGGCCCCAGGCAGAACATGGGGCCCCAGGCAGAGCACAGGGGCCCCAGGCAGCATATGGGGCCCCAGGCAGCATATGGGGCCCCAGGCAGAGCACAGGGGCCCCAGGCAGCATATGGGGCCCCAGGCAGAGCACAGCGATATTTTGGACCACTGTGCGGTGTTTCAGACCCCCTGTGTGATGTCTGGGGCCCTGTTCTTAAGTATATTAAAGATTAAAGTAAGTATATTAAAGTATATTATAGATCAAATTTGACACGTTTATGAGCACCATTGAGTGATATACTCAAGAATGACATAATTTTTCAACATTTTATGGTTTCAAACTGTAAACACTCAGTTTTTTTTACTTCAACCAGAAAACCTTAACGGTTCATAAAAAACTTGACTGTTCAGGATATGATAAAAGTCATAGTATTCTGAATCTTTAACTAATAAAGATACCTTTACATGGGGTGATTATTGGTTCCAGAGAGGCTTTCGGCCGATAATCGGACACATGGCTGGTGACAGGACAATATAATATAAACGTTCAAAGGTAAACACTGATAACATTAAAATCTAATATATAATTGCCTAGAATACTACTTCCGGCAATTTGTGCCAACTTCCGTGGCTTTGTCCGGAGATAATGTCCGGAGATAAGTGACGTCACCAGCGTCCTACACCCGCTCAGGGTGGACAAAGATATATGCCTTCAAGGTGCGCGACACTTTTCTGATTGGTTGCCGCCTGCCGCGAGCGACCAATCAGAAATGTGCCGTACTGTCAAGAATTGTCAAGAGCTGGTGAGTGCAGCCATTTTTTGTTCTTTCTTACTATTATTTATTAATTGTATTATTCTTACATTTGAATAAATAAAGTATATATGGATTCTAGACTCCCGATTCTTTAGAATCGGGCTGCCATCTAGTCTAATATATAATTGCCTAGAATACTACTTCCTGCAATTTGTGCCAACTTCCGTGGCTTTGTCCGGAGCTATTGTCCGGAGCTATTGTCCGGAGCTATTGTCCGGAGATAAGTGACGTCACCAGTGTCCTACACCCAGGCAGAGCACAGTGGCCCCAGGCAGAGCACAGGGGCCCCAGGCAGAGCACAGGGGCCCCAGGCAGAGCACAGGGGCCCCAGGCAGAGCACAGGGGCCCCAGGCAGCATATGGGGCCCCAGGCAGAGCACAGTGGTCCCAGGCAGAGCACAGGGGCCCCAGGCAGCATATGGGGCCCCAGGCAGAACATGGGGCCCCAGGCAGAGCACAGGGGCCCCAGGCAGAGCACAGGGGCCCCAGGCAGAGCACAGGGGCCCCAGGCAGAGCACAGGGGCCCCAGGCAGAGCACAGGGGTCCCAGGCAGAGCACAGGGGCCACAGGCAGCATATGGGGCCCCAGGCAGAGCACAGTGGCCCCAGGCAGCATATGGGGCCCCAGGCAGAGCACAGTGGCCCCAGGCAGAGCACAGGGGCCCCAGGCAGCATATGGGGCCCCAGGCAGAGCACAGTGGTCCCAGGCAGAGCACAGGGGCCCCAGGCAGCTTATGGGGCCCCAGGCAGAGCACAGTGGCCCCAGGCAGAACATGGGGCCCCAGGCAGAGCACAGTGGCCCCAGGCAGAGCACAGTGGCCCCAGGCAGAGCACAGGGGCCCCAGGCAGAACATGGGGCCCCAGGCAGAACATGGGGCCCCAGGCAGAGCACAGGGGCCCCAGGCAGAGCACAGGGGCCCCAGGCAGAGCACAGGGGCCCCAGGCAGCATATGGGGCCCCAGGCAGAGCACAGGGGCCCCAGGCAGAGCACAGGGGCCCCAGGCAGAGCACAGGGGCCCAAGGCAGCATATGGGGCCCCAGGCAGAGCACAGTGGTCCCAGGCAGAGCACAGGGGCCCCAGGCAGCCTATGGGGCCCCAGGCAGAGCACAGTGGCCCCAGGCAGAACATGGGGCCCCAGGCAGAACACAGGGGCCCCAGGCAGAGCACAGGGGCCCCAGGCAGCATATGGGGCCCCAGGCAGAGCACAGGGGCCCCAGGCAGCATATGGGGCCCCAGGCAGAGCACAGGGGCCCCAGGCAGCATATGGGGCCCCAGGCAGAGCACAGTGGCCCCAGGCAGAGCACAGGGGCCCCAGGCAGAACATGGGGCCCCAGGCAGAACATGGGGCCCCAGGCAGAGCACAGGGGCCCCAGGCAGCATATGGGGCCCCAGGCAGCATATGGGGCCCCAGGCAGCATATGGGGCCCCAGGCAGAGCACAGCGATATTTTGGACCACTGTGCGGTGTTTCAGACCCCCTGTGTGATGTCTGGGGCCCTGTTCTTAAGTATATTAAAGATTAAAGTAACGTATATTAAAGTATATTATAGATCAAATTTGACACGTTTATGAGCACCATTGAGTGATATACTCAAGAATGACATAATTTTTCAACATTTTATGGTTTCAAACTGTAAACACTCAGTTTTTTTTACTTCAACCAGAAAACCTTAACGGTTCATAAAAAACTTGACTGTTCAGGATATGATAAAAGTCATAGTATTCTGAATCTTTAACTAATAAAGATACCTTTACATGGGGTGATTATTGGTTCCAGAGAGGCTTTCGGCCGATAATCGGACACATGGCTGGTGACAGGACAATATAATATAAACGTTCAAAGGTAAACACTGATAACATTAAAATCTAATATATAATTGCCTAGAATACTACTTCCGGCAATTTGTGCCAACTTCCGTGGCTTTGTCCGGAGATAATGTCCGGAGATAAGTGACGTCACCAGCGTCCTACACCCGCTCAGGGTGGACAAAGATATATGCCTTCAAGGTGCGCGACACTTTTCTGATTGGTTGCCGCCTGCCGCGAGCGACCAATCAGAAATGTGCCGTACTGTCAAGAATTGTCAAGAGCTGGTGAGTGCAGCCATTTTTTGTTCTTTCTTACTATTATTTATTAATTGTATTATTCTTACATTTGAATAAATAAAGTATATATGGATTCTAGACTCCCGATTCTTTAGAATCGGGCTGCCATCTAGTCTAATATATAATTGCCTAGAATACTACTTCCTGCAATTTGTGCCAACTTCCGTGGCTTTGTCCGGAGCTATTGTCCGGAGCTATTGTCCGGAGCTATTGTCCGGAGATAAGTGACGTCACCAGTGTCCTACACCCAGGCAGAGCACAGTGGCCCCAGGCAGAGCACAGGGGCCCCAGGCAGAGCACAGGGGCCCCAGGCAGAGCACAGGGGCCCCAGGCAGCATATGGGGCCCCAGGCAGAGCACAGGGGCCCCAGGCAGCATATGGGGCCCCAGGCAAAGCACAGTGGCCCCAGGCAGAGCACACACCAAATCGGAGGCCGAGGGGCCCCGCCAACCAAATCGGAGGCCGAGGAGCCCCGCCCACCAAATCGAAGGCCGAGCGGCCCCGCCCACCAAAGCGGAGGCCGAGGGGCCCGGCCCCGCCCACCACATCGGAGGCCGAGGGTCCCCGCCCACCACATCGGAGGCCGAGGGTCCCCGCCCACCACATCGGAGGCCGAGGGTCCCCGCCCACCAAATCGGAGGCCGAGGGGCCCCGCCCACCAAATCGGAGGCCGAGGGGCCCCGCCCACCAAATCGGAGGCCGAGGGGCCCCGCCCACCAAATCGGAGGCCGAGGGGCCCCGCCCACCAAATCGGAGGCCGAGGGGCCCCGCCCACCAAATCGGAGGCCGAGGGGCCCCGCCCACCAAATCGGAGGCCGAGGGGCCCCGCCCACCAAATCGGAGGCCGAGGGGCCCCGCCCACCAAATCGGAGGCCGAGGGGCCCCGCCCACCAAATCGGAGGCCGAGGGTCCCCGCCCACCAAATCGGAGGCCGAGGGTCCCCGCCCACCAAATCGGAGGCCGAGAGTCCCCGCCCACCAAATCGGAGGATAAGGGGCCCCGCCAACCAAATCGGAGGCCGAGGGGCCTCGCCAAACAAATCTAAGGCCGAGCGGCCCCGCCCACCAAAGCGGAGGCCGAGGGGCCCGGCCCCGCCCACCACATCGGAGGCCGAGGGGCCCCGCCCACCAAATCGGAGGCCGAGGGTCCCCACCCACCAAATCGGAGGCCGAAGGTCCCCGCCCACCAAATCGGAGGACGAGGGGCCCCACCAACCAAATCGGAGGCCGAGGAGCCCCGCCCACCAAAAGTAAGTGCGGCCCCAAAAGTAAGTGCGCCCCCGGGTGCAAAAGTAAGTGCGCCCCCGGGTGCAAAAGTAAGTGCGCCTCCGGGTGCAAAAGTAAGTGCGCCCCCGGCCCCGGGTGCAAAAGTAAGCGCGCCCCCCAGTCCCATGTGTGAAAAGTGCTGCTGTAAAGCTGGTAGCGCTGTTCAAGCACCATGTATTTCCTTCAGGAAATGCCCATCTAATATATAATTGCCTAGAATACTACTTCCTGCAATTTGTGCCAACTTCCGTGGCTTTGTCCGGAGCTAATGTCCGGAGCTAATGTCCGGAGCTAATGTCCGGAGATAAGTGACGTCACCAGTGTCCTACACCCAGGCAGAGCACAGGGGCCCCAGGCAGCATATGGGGCCCCAGGCAGAGCACAGTGGTCCCAGGCAGAGCACAGGGGCCCCAGGCAGCATATGGGGCCCCAGGCAGAACATGGGGCCCCAGGCAGAGCACAGGGGCCCCAGGCAGAGCACAGGGGCCCCAGGCAGAGCACAGGGGCCCCAGGCAGAGCACAGGGGCCCCAGGCAGAGCACAGGGGCCACAGGCAGCATATGGGGCCCCAGGCAGAGCACAGTGGCCCCAGGCAGCATATGGGGCCCCAGGCAGAGCACAGTGGCCCCAGGCAGAGCACAGGGGCCCCAGGCAGCATATGGGGCCCCAGGCAGAGCACAGTGGTCCCAGGCAGAGCACAGGGGCCCCAGGCAGCATATGGGGCCCCAGGCAGAGCACAGGGGCCCCAGGCAGCATATGGGGCCCCAGGCAGAGCACAGCGATATTTTGGACCACTGTGCGGTGTTTCAGACCCCCTGTGTGATGTCTGGGGCCCTGTTCTTAAGTATATTAAAGATTAAAGTAACGTATATTAAAGTATATTATAGATCAAATTTGACACGTTTATGAGCACCATTGAGTGATATACTCAAGAATGACATAATTTTTCAACATTTTATGGTTTCAAACTGTAAACACTCAGTTTTTTTTACTTCAACCAGAAAACCTTAACGGTTCATAAAAAACTTGACTGTTCAGGATATGATAAAAGTCATAGTATTCTGAATCTTTAACTAATAAAGATACCTTTACATGGGGTGATTATTGGTTCCAGAGAGGCTTTCGGCCGATAATCGGACACATGGCTGGTGACAGGACAATATAATATAAACGTTCAAAGGTAAACACTGATAACATTAAAATCTAATATATAATTGCCTAGAATACTACTTCCGGCAATTTGTGCCAACTTCCGTGGCTTTGTCCGGAGATAATGTCCGGAGATAAGTGACGTCACCAGCGTCCTACACCCACTCAGGGTGGACAAAGATATATGCCTTCGTGGTGCGCGGCACTTTTCTGATTGGTTGCCGCCTGCCGCGAGCGACCAATCAGAAATGTGCCGTACTGTCAAAAATTGTCAAGAGCTGGTGAGTGCAGCCATTTTTTGTTCTTTCTTACTATTATTTATTAATTGTATTATTCTTACATTTGAATAAATAAAGTATATATGGATTCTAGACTCCCGATTCTTTAGAATCGGGCTGCCATCTAGTATATAATATATATATATATATATATATATATATATATATATATATATATATATATGTGTATGTGTGTATGTGTGTATGTGTGTATGTGTGTATGTGTGTATGTGTGTATATGTATATATATATATATATATATATATATATATATATATATATATATATATATATATATATATATATATATATATATATATATATATATATATATATATATATATATATATATATATATATAATATAACGCTGGGAGCGTCACTCTGTCCGAAGCCTTTATAGACTGCGCAAGCGCCGGCGCAGTCTGGACCCCACAGAGCGACGCTCCCAGGAGATCGCGGTATGCGTAAGCGCTGAACACACAGCGATCTCCAACAGAGAAACAGGGACGAGCCAGGAGGCGGAGGGTGAGTATACTTACCTGTCCCGTTCCACCGACGCCATTCCGGGCCATGAATATCCCCCTGCTCCCGGAATCGGCGCCTGCGCAGTCCGAGCTTTCCGGCGCCATTTTCTTGAAGACACACTGCAGTGTGTCTTCAAGAAAATGGCGCCGGAAAGCGCGGACTGCGCAGGCGCCGATTCCGGGAGCAGGGGGATATTCATGGCCCGGAATGGCGTCGGTGGAACGGGACAGGTAAGTATACTCACCCTCCGCAAGTAACAAATTGCTGTGCCATGAGGCTGTGGCACTTCATGCCACAGCTATTTGTTACTTACGCCACTTACGTCCACAGCCACCGCACCCACCACAGCCATGCACAGCCGCCGCACCCAGCACAGCCGCCGCACCGAGCACAGCCACGCACAGCCGCCCACAGCCACGCACAGCCGCCCACAGCCACGCACAGCCGCCCACAGCCGCCGCACCCAGTACAGCCGCCGCACCCAGCACAGCCACGCACAGCCACCCACAGCCGCCGCACCCAGCACAGCCACCGCACCCAGCACAGCCACGCACAGCCGCCGCACCCAGCACAGCCGCCTACAGCCACGCACAGCCGCTGCACCCAGCACAGCCACGCACAGCCGCCCACAGCCACGCACAGCCACCGCACCCAGCACAGCCGCCGCACCCAGCACAGCCGCCGCACCCAGCACAGCCGCCTACAGCCACGCACAGCCGCTGCACCCAGCACAGCCACGCACAGCCGCCCACAGCCACGCACAGCCACCGCACCCAGCACAGCCGCCGTACCCAGCACAGCCGCCGCACCCAGCACAGCCACGCACAGCCGCCCACAGCCACGCACAGCCGCCGCACCCAGCACAGCCGCCGCACCCAGCACAGCCACGCACAGCCGCCGCACCCAGCACAGCCGCCACACTCAGCACAGCCGTCCACAGCCGCCGCACCCAGCACAGCCACGCACAGCCGCCCACAGCAACACACAGCCGCCCACAGAAGCCGCACCCAGTACAGCCACCGCACCCAGCACAGCCACGCACAGCCGCCCACAGCCACACACAGCCGCCCACAGCAGCCGCACCCACCACAGCCACCGCACCCAGCACAGCCACGCACAGCCGCCGCACCCAGCACAGCCGCCGCACCGAGCACAGCCGCCGCACCCAGCACAGCCACGCACAGCCGCCCACAGCTACGCACAGCCGCCGCAGCCAGCACAGCCACCGCACCCAGCACAGCCGCCGCACCCAGCACAGCCACGCACAGCCGCCTACAGCCATGCACAGCCGCCGCACCCAGCACAGCCGCCGCACCCAGCACAGCCGCCGCACCCAGCACAGCCGCCCACAGCCGCCGCACCCAGCACAGCCACGCACAGCCGCGCCACATACAGCCGCCCGCACTCAGCACAGCCGCCCGCACTCAGCACAGCCACCGCACCCAGCACAGCCGCCCACAGCCACGCACAGCCGCCTACAGCCACGCACAGCCGCCCGCACCCAGCACAGCCGCCGCACCCAGCACAGCCGCCGCACCCAGCACAGCCGCCGCACCCAGCACAGCCACGCACAGCCACGCACAGCCGCCGCACCCAGCACAGCCACCGCACCCAGCACAGCCGTCCACAGCCGCCGCACCGAGCACAGCCACGCACAGCCGCCCACAGCCACGCACAGCCGCCTAGAGCCACGCACAGCCACCCACAGCCGCCGCACCCAGCACAGCCGCCGCACCCAGCACAGCCGCCGCCCACAGCCACACACAGCCGCCGCACCCAGCACAGCCACCCTCAGCTGCCCGCACCCAGCAGCGCCACGCACAGCCGCCCGCACTCAGCACAGCCGCCCGCACTCAGCACAGCCGCCCGCACTCAGCACAGCCGCCCGCACTCAGCACAGCCGCCCGCACTCAGCACAGCCGCCCGCACTCAGCACAGCCGCCCGCACTCAGCACAGCCGCCCGCACTCAGCACAGCCGCCCGCACTCAGCACAGCCGCCCGCACTCAGCACAGCCGCCCGCACTCAGCACAGCCGCCCGCAATGATGGGGGCGCAGGATGGAGCAGCACGTGATAGGATGGGGGCGCAGGATGGGAGCACATGACAGGATGGGGATGCAGGATGGAGCAGCACATGACAGGATGGGGCGCAGGATGGAGCAGCACATGACACGGTGGAGCAGCACATGACAGGATGGGGATGCAGGATGGAGCAGCACATGACACGGTGGAGCAGCGCATGACAGGATGGGGCGCAGGATGGAGCAGCACATGACACGGTGGAGCAGCACATGGCAGGATGGGGATGCAGGATGGAGCAGCACATGACAGGATGGGAGAGCAAGATGGGAGCAGCACATACCAGGATGGAGACCATATACCAATATAAATGCTCGCCACCCGGGCGTAGAACGGGTTCAATAGCTAGTGTGTGTATATATATATATATATATATATATATATATATATATATATATACACACACACACACACACACACACACACACACACACACACACACACACACACACACACACACACACACACACACATATTTTTTATTAATATTATTATTAATTTCCTATAGGAGCAGTTTTGTGCTCAAGGGCATTGAACATTTCCCTTTCTGGATATTGATGCAGGACGGGTGTATAAGATGCATCACTTGTATCCAGCTCAGGCGGGAGAAAAAAAAAAAAAACATGGCCAGACCTAACCAGCCCTGAGCATTACTTGGAGCTTGATACTTTGCGCAGTGACTAGCTGCAGTTTAACCCATTAGTATTATTAAATCCACAAGCCTCCATGAATATTACTAACCACAGATCCATTACAGAAATATCACTCAGACAGCTCTGCAACATGCTCACCTTGAATTATAATTTATTTCTCCGGTTCCCCAGTATCTGGGAATCCCTAAGTAGTCCAGTTTGTGACCATGAATCCATTTTTTAACTGAAATGAAAAGTTACAGAATAATGAAACAAAACACCCTACCTACATAGCATCAGGAACATATTCATTCCCCTCATCCTAAGTGTATGTAAGCTGGATAGTAATACTGTGTAAGGCTGGAGCCACACTAGCGATTTTACAAATCAGTCCGATTTTGTTCCTCTAAAGTGAGACGAGTGTAATGCAAGTGTCATGCAAGTACAATCCGATTTTTCACACCTAGCATCCGATTTACATCTGATTGCAATGCGATTCACTTATAAATCATTTTCAAAGGAAATATTCTTCAAAACAGTAAGATAGATAGATAGATGAAAAGCCGGCAATTCAGCAGCCGCATAACGTAAAATCACAGCAGGAGCTATATATATATATATATATATATATATATATATATATATATATATATATATATATATATATATATATATATATATATATATATATATATATATATATCAGGTATGTCAAGGCAGGTACCACTTTATTAGGGAATTACAAAATTCCCATAGTATCCGGGATTGACTCACTGACACAGAATAGTGGGGTGTACCTGGATAGGGTACTGAGACCTTTTTTCACATTGCTCCCATCTCACGTAAGGGACACGTCCCATCTATTACACAGGTCAACAAAAAAAATTTTTTTTTCTGGTGTCCAAAATATTTTAATGAATTTGGGGTATTTTTGGGGTGCTGATTCTGAATATGCTATCAGTTTTGCCAGATTGGCTCAAGTTTTTGAGATTTTTGGTATCTTATTTATAGCACTTGTTGGTAAATGCGACGCATCATCTCATTAATTTCTTTGGATTAGTACTTGAACTGAGCAGTTCTCAATATAGTTTTGTGTTAATTAGTGTTCTAAAAGTTTGTTTATAGCTTGATTTTTGCACTAACTTTATGTTGTTGTCTGTTTTCCAGTGAAAAGCATGAACTCATCAAGAAGAAGTTGTCTTAACGATCCAGACTCATTCTGTTACATTTGTGGTGAATACACACTGCCAAAACATAGAAGAAACATAACAGACTTCGTAAAAAAAAGTGTATTTTGCCTATTTTGGGGTTATGCTTGGGGACCAAGACAAGTTTTGGGCACCACACATAGTGTGCAAAGCATGTATCGAATTATTACGAAAATGGAGCAAAGGACAAAGAAAAAGCTTCAAATTTGGTGTTCCAATGGTGTGGAGAGAGCCAAAAAATCATCATGATGACTGTTATTTCTGTGCAGTGCAAGTGCAAGGATTCAATAAGCATAAGAAACGAAAATGGGAGTAACATGGAATCTGCAAGAAGGCCTGTCCCTCATTGTGAAGATGTGCCTGTACCTGTGTTTACCATAAATAACAGTCATCATGATGATTTTTTGGCTCTCTCCACACCATTGGAACACCAAATTTGAAGCTTTTTCTTTGTCCTTTGCTCCATTTTCGTAATAATTCGATACATGCTTTGCACACTATGTGTGGTGCCCAAAACTTGTCTTGGTCCCCAAGCATAACCCCAAAATAGGCAAAATACACTTTTTTTACGAAGTCTGTTATGTTTCTTCTATGTTTTGGCAGTGTGTATTCACCACAAATGTAACAGAATGAGTCTGGATCGTTAAGACAACTTCTTCTTGATGAGTTCATGCTTTTCACTGGAAAACAGACAACAACATAAAGTTAGTGCAAAAATCAAGCTATGAACAAACTTTTAGAACACTAATTAACACAAAACTATATTGAGAACTGCTCAGTTCAAGTACTAATCCAAAGAAATTAATGAGATGATGCGTCGCATTTACCAACAAGTGCTATAAATAAGATACCAAAAATATCAAAAACTTGAGCCAATCTGGCAAAACTGATGACATATTCAGAATCAGCACCCCAAAAATACCCTAAATTCGATGAAATATCTTTGGCACCAAAAATGCTGTTGACCAGTGTTATCTATGCTGGAGGGGATTACTTTGGGGAATGATACACTGATAGCGTCAATAGACGTAGAGGCGCTGTACAGTAGCATCCCACACGAGTATGGTAAGAAGGCTGTTATTCATTTCCTAAGGACAAGAGCGGTGGAATGTGATGAACATAATAATTTTGTCCTGAAACTGTTGTCGTTTGTCCTGACCCACAATTACTTCCTGTTTAGTGGGAAGTACTTCCACCAGCTCAGGGGTACAGTGATGGGGAGCCCTTGTGCCCCCACGTATGCTAATATCTTCCTGGGCTGGTGGGAGGAAACCCTCATTTTTGGAGATGAGGAAGCATGGTGGAGCCCGTTTATAAGTTTATGGGCCAGATATATCGATGATATTCTGATATTTTGGTCTGGCCCTGCAAGTGAATTCTGTAGATTTGTTGAGAGCATTAACATCAATATGATTGGCTTGAGATTTACATCCGAGTACCATGAGCACAGTATAAATTTTCAGGATTTGACTATTTCTAAATAGCAGGATGGAGGGATTGATAAATGTACTTTTCGGAAACCAACTGCGGCCAATAATTTACTAAGATGGACCAGTCATCACCCTGTACCTTTGAAAAGAGGAATACCGAAAGGGCAGTTCCTACGTATTAGGAGGAACTGCTCAGATGTGGGGGTGTTAAGAAAACAGGCGCAGGACCTATACGGTAGATTCAGGGCAAGAGGGTACCCAAAAAATGTGCTGGATGGTCCATTTACGGAGCCGTTAACAGCTAACAGACAGTCCCTCCTGGTAAAAAGGGACCGGGAGGAAACAGAAAAAATAGTTAGAATGATTGGTACATATGACGGACAGTCTGAAAGGGTGTTTCAGGTTTTTCGGAAGCACTGGGGGAATCCTGCTTGCAGACCCTAATTTAAATAATTTGGTATCCCCTAAACCAAGCATTACGTACAGGAGAGGGAGGACTATTGGGGACACTTTGGTCCACAGTCTGTATGAAAAACTCAAAAAGGAAGGTACATGGCTTGACAGAAAACCAAATGGTTTTTTCAAATGTGGGAACTGCTCTAGATGCGTAATGATGACACAATGTAAGACCTTTTGCAGCGCTGCGAATGGTAGAACGTACTATATCAGGGAGTTTGGGAACTGTAAATCCACCGGTGTGGTATACAAAGCCATGTGCACGTGCCCAAAAGATTACATCGGCAAGACAATTAGAGAACTAAGGGTAGGTGAGCACGTGGGTGATATAAAGAATAAAAGAGATACCCCGGTTGCCCGTCACATCAATGAAGTACATGGGGGTAACCTGAATGAAATCATCTTTAATATGGTGGAATTGATTAATGAATAGGATGAGTCTTTTAAAAGGACGAGCATTTACTATGTAATCTAATCCAGCGCTGATACGGTTAATTAAATGTGCTTCAATAAGTATATGCTCGGCATCGGAACCTAAACCTGGCATTTTGTATTGTTAGTTCGTCCGGGGACCTTTTTGAACCAGGCACACCAGAACTAGGAAATTAGCAGGTGGGTTTCAGTATCAAGCACCCATTACGTCGCAAGCAGACGGAGAAGAGATATCACTTCCGGTCTTGCGCATTAGACTGGAACACACGCTGCAGCATGGAACGCTATAGGGATCTGTATTAGATGGAGGTAATACTTCCGGACATGCGCAGTACCCTGGGACCCATGCCACAACAAGATAACCGCTTTGGACATGGCAAGTAAATAATTTATTACCCAGTTGTTTCTGCCATCACTGATTAGCGATGGCGCAGATTGGAGCAATTGTATTAACGGGGGTATATGACTCCGCCCGTTGTGGACCGCCTGCTATGCTATTCATCCATGGCATCTGGTATCTGGTGTATATGACGGGCCTCCTGATGAACTGCACCACGGGGAAACGCGCTGAGGCGCAGCATATCTGGATAAGTGCCATCCATCATTATTTCTATTAAGGACACATCCTATATTGATGACTGATGTTGTGGGCTCCATCTAAGGGCATAGTCTAGACTGACAGATGACATATACACTCACCGGCCACTTTATTAGGTACACCTGTCCAACTTCTTGTTAACACTTAATTTCTAATCAGCCAATCACATGGCGGCAACTCAGTGCATTTAGGCATGTAGACATGGTCAAGACAATCTCCTGCAGTTCAAACCGAGCATCAGTATGGGGAAGAAAGGTGATTTGAGTGCCTTTGAACGTGGCATGGTTGTTGGTGCCAGAAGGGCTGGTCTGAGTATTTCAGAAACTGCTGATCTACTGGGATTTTCACGTACAACCATCTCTAGGGTTTACAGAGAATGGTCCGAAAAAGAAAAAAAATCCAGTGAGCGGCAGTTCTGTGGGCGGAAATGCCTTGTTGATGCCAGAGGAGAATGGGCAGACTGGTTCGAGCTGATAGACAGGCAACAGTGACTCAAATCGCCACCCGTTACAACCAAGGTAGGCCTAAGAGCATCTCTGAACGCACAGTGCGTCGAACTTTGAGGCAGATGGGCTACAGCAGCAGAAGACCACACCGGGTACCACTCCTTTCAGCTAAGAACAGGAAACTGAGGCTACAATTTGTACAAGCTCATCGAAATTGGACAGTAGAAGATTGGAAAAACGTTGCTTGGTCTGATGAGTCTCGATTTCTGCTGCAACATTCGGATGGTAGGGTCAGAATTTGGCGTAAACAACATGAAAGCATGGATCCATCCTGCCTTGTATGGAGCATCTTTGGGATGTGCAGCCGACAAATCTGCGGCAACTGTGTGATGCCATCATGTCAATATGGACCAAAATCTCTGAGGAATGCTTCCAGCACCTTGTTGAATCTATGCCACGAAGAATTGAGGCAGTTCTGAAGGCAAAAGGGGGTCCAACCCGTTACTAGTATGGTGTACCTAATAAAGTGGCCGGTGAGTGTATTTAAGTCAGCTAGATGTTACATAGGATGTTATGATGTGTGATGTGGACACTTGTTTCTTCTGATATTGTTTGATGCTGAATGGGCATATATATGTGGCAAATCTGGTAGCATATCCACTGCAATTTAGCAGTAATTAGCAACCATCGTAGTGCAAGGGCTGGAACCCTGAGATAACTGCATTATTTGTTCGCTCCTGTCGTTTTTTTTGCTAATTTTGATTATATTGTGTTTTTTGAATTTTTTTGTGACCATTTTTTTGCTTTTCTTCATCTCTGTTCTAATATTATTGTTTCCCCACCTTTATAATAGTGTGAGAGAGGGCAGTGAGGGATAGTCCACTTTGAGTGGGGCGCCAAAAAATCGTTATTAAGGGTGCCAACCTCCACAGCAAGGCAGGTGACAGAGAAGGATATTGCAGGGTATGCGCTAGACCTTGGTCATTTTAGCTATTTTTGGCAGATCTTTTTTCTGCCGGGAGATCACTGGGGTGGTGTTATTTTTAAATATTGATAAATAAAATTTGTTTTAAGGGAATTCATGTTCACTAAAAGGAATTACAAAATATAAGACAGGTTGTCTAGGACTCTGCCAGATCCCTTACCTCCTCTGATATTGAGAACTTATCCTAATGACAGGCGTTTAATAACAATCTCACACCAATTGTTCAGCTATTAGGTCCCACGAGGGCGGTCAGGTCTGATGGGAGTCTCTGGTCCTGATCTGGTGCCTCCTGTCTTCTTGCGATCGCCGTCCTCCTACACAGCTTCATATGGATGACGCGTCCCATGTCATCCACACAGTGTCAACCATTGCGCAGGTTGTGGTGGGCACTGTAAAGCACTGCTCTGTGCATGCACCGCTGCTCTTTGGCCTTTTCCTGCACATGCACACTACAGTGCTTTACGCTGCCCTCAAAACAAAGAGAAATACGTCTGCGCTGGAGCGTGATGAGGGACACTGTGTGGATGACACAAGACGCATCACCCACACAGAGAAGGAGGACAGGGATCGCAAGAAGAGAGGAGGCTCCGGATCGAGACCAGTGACGCCCATTAGACCGAACTGCCCCTTGGTGAGTATAATAAAAGCTGTTTTTCTTGTCTTGCAGGCTGGATTGGGGGCATATATACTGCATAAAAGAACGCTGTTTATGAGAGCTTACAGGTGCTGGCCTTCCCTCATATGGGACAAACCTGGTGGCAGGGTCCCTTTAAGAGTTATTTGCAATCATGTTACGTGGAACAGTTATTAAAGTATGAAAGGAGAAAACAAGTAACACCCTCACAAATTATGTTGAGCAGCATATTATTACTTAGAACACGTTGCCTACCATCATCTTGTTTTGCTGCTCTTTGATAAAACTTTAATTCACAAAACAATGGCCCATTTTGGAAGTTTTCCTAGAAATAAAAAAAAAAAAAAAAATAAAAAAAAAAAAAACACGTTAGCTTAACATAGGGTTTCTGAAACTTTTTCTGGTCAAACCTGTATAGTAGCACTACCGCCCCAGCCCCACAAAGCAATTAGAACAATGCAGAGGAAACGGCAGCAGCATTGTCCTCCTGCCCATCCTCTCTGCACTGATGGTCCTGTTCACATTCCAACCCCTTCCCCCCCCACTGGCAGTGACATGGTTATAAGAATATGTAAATCCTATGGTCGGATGGTTGCCATGTAAAATGGATCATTGTTTACCCTGCATATATGTGGTGCTGAGCGCTTCCACCCACCGACATATGCATGGTGCCAGGCCACAACTGAGGAAAAGGGGAAAGGAACTTCTGGAAGGCTACTGGTAAAAAGAGGTTGGACAGAACACTAGGCTGCTTAGCAAGGTTCTGCAGTGATAAACAGTGTCTAGATTTGGTGGTTATCCAATATCCAGGAGTATATTTGTCTGGGTCGGCCTCCACCGTTTCGGGGCGTAATGGCGGCCAACTGTCACACCAGCGTCGCCAGCCGGCAGGTCGTCCTCAGCAAAACAAAAAGTTGTGAAAGGGAGGCAGGATCAGTCTGTCTCAATAAGGAGTGTCCAGACCTCAGGTGCAGTAGGAAGAAGAACTCGCTTTTACTGGAGCAGATGATGATGATGATGATGATTATGGCTCTCTAGTTATTCAGTACACCGAGCCAACAGCTCCTCTTGGTGTGAGGAACCCAGCTCTCTTCTGGCAATGGGTAGCAGCTCCTCACTCCCATGGCATCTAGCACTATAACTTCTCCTCTTAGCCTGGACCTTAGCATCCATGGCCCCTCAGGCTCAGCTCTCTTCCCACCGCTGACAACTAAGGATTATGTTAAGACTTCAATTGTCTGAAGCCTTCTGACAGTTGGGCACGTCTTGAACCGCGCAGGACATTATGTTCCAGGCAGCTGCACAGGTGCTTAGTAGCTCTCCTGTAGGGGCTGCTACCCACCAGACTTCACAATAGCCCTTACACTAATTACATCTGTGTGCAAAAATGGCTGATGAGCTGGCTTCTCACACCAGAGTTCACAGACATTTGTGACACCCGTCTCTGCAAGGTGACATGATATTTTAATATGGACCTAAGAAATAACTAGTTGCTAACTATCTGCCTCTTCTACCCAGCACAGATCTCTGTCGGCACAAAAACAGTCACAGACTGATTCTGCAGCTTCTGGTGAAATGTCAGCAGAGCAATAGCTTCTCTTCCTTGCTCTGTTAATAGGGCGTGACTGCCGACATCATGCTGATTGACAACCAGATATCCATCCGCTGCCTAGATACAGAAAACTGGTTGTCAATCAGCGTGACGTCGGTAGTCAGATCCCAGTGACAGCAGCCCAGAAGAAGAGCTGCTCTGTTGACATGGAGCAGATGAATCACCAGCAGGATCAGTCAGTAACCGTCCTGTGCCAGATAGAACAGGAAGCTAGTTGTCAAGTTGGGTTTTTTTTGCAGCCAAAAACTAATATAGTCCTGGATAACTCCTTTAAAAGGCATATCCAAACCATCCTCTATTACCCAGAACAAACAGCTTTCATGCTTTTCAAAAGGCTTCTTTCCTACCCTCGGATTTAGCAGAGCCCACTCATCTCAAAATTAAGGACATCCAACATGGAAACAGGTTATTCAAGGTGGACAACCCTTTTAATAATATAATTTGAAGGCAGGGGGAAGGGAGGGAAAAAAAAAACACACACACACACACACACACAAAATGCCTAATTACCACTTTAACGACATAGGCAGCCTCATCGGGAACGGTCACGTCACAATCTGAAAATGCTAACAAAAAAAAAAAACAAAGAAGAATGCAGTATGTAAATATATGGTGCGCCAAAGAAGAACACACTGCACCATTACACCGTACCCACCCTCCTATTTTCTCTGGTGTGGCAATGTCTATGACGGCATCATGGCAGGCTGCATATGGCCCCCCGGCCACAAATTTTAGTATCAAACAACAAATGTACAAGACTTTACAGGAGCAAACTAGGAATCTGTTGCGATCCCCATACGATTGACCTGGGGTTTACATTGGGGGCAATGTGTCCATTCCTAAGAGCCATGGTCCTTCGGGACGTACACTGCACCCTGACGGGGGGCCTCTATAGGATGGTGGGCATCAATGCGTGCTATTACAGGTATTTAGGAGACATGTGCCAATATCCACTCAGTTCCTTCCCGCTCCATATCCCGACTGCTCGTATTGGGTAATATTGGCAAATTAACACATTATTACCTGAATATATTAAGCCGAATCCCCCTTGGCCGAGCTTTCTGCCCAGCCTCCATGACTTTTTGCATGTGTCTGCTATGATGAGACCCTCCGGCAGAGGAGCAGGTAGTTTGCTTCTTCTTATCGGCATTTTTTTTTTTTATTCTTGAAAACCTTAAAGGAGAAATAATTGTCAAGAAGAAATAACAGGCGTCAATACAAACATTTCCACTCACCGATAACTATCAGAAATAGGAAAGCCCCTTGTATTCCCTCCTAGTACAGAACGCAGGAGCAGCTCCCCGTCCTCCTATTATGTGGAATATTTCAATAACAGCACATTTATACAAAGGGTCTTCAAGGGCCGAGTTCATTTTCTTTCTCCATCTAATCCGCCCGCTGTAAAACTACTTTGCTGAAATAATATCGTTTTCTACAAAGAGCTGAACTCTAAAACCAGGGCTAGAAAGGGACGTCAATGGCCGGGCTGATAGGATTGTGTTCCTCGAGTCGTACTCCAGACCGGTAAAAGTGGCGCGGTCGGATCCACACAAGATTAAATTCTGATCTCAGCTGAATCTCGGCTGCGGTAAAATGTCACCGCGACTCCCAAAAGTCGCATTGAACAGCAACTTGGCGGCCACATTGGTACACAGCATGCCCATCATCGGGACGGTCTAACTTTGGAAGCGTTACATGTCAGTAAAGCTGTGACTGGCGGTGGTCCGGAGTCTGGAACCCACCCCACACAATATAGCAGCGGCTGTAGCCTTTCTGCGGCAAGGGCAACATCTGTAAGGAGTTTGTAAGTTCTCCCCGTGTTACGGTGGGTTCCCTCCGGGTGCATCCCAAAGACATAGCAGGAGGGAAATTAGACTGTGAGCCCCAATGGGGTCAGTGATGATGTCTGTAACGCCGTAGGATGTCGCTATAGAAGCGACTACAATAAATCATTACATTTACGAGCCCCCACACCCCAGAAGAGAGAATGTATACCTCCAACAAAAAGCCCACAAGGCATCTCACGGCTTTCATTGGCCATCAAGCCCCGGGTAAGCACTCCGCTAGCTGCTGCTTGGCAATAGTAGGGGTCACTCACAGGAGGAATTTGTCATTCCCTTTGTTGCTAGGGAAGACGCGTGATCCCCAATATCTCATTGTCCCTTAGTTACACAGGAAGGATCACCTCTTAATAAATTTGATGAAACGCCGAGCTGACAAAGATGACCACTATAGCTCCTGGCAATTGTGGCTGGGAATTATAGTACATCTGACAGGCCCTCTCCAGCTAAGCCCCTCTTACTTGTTTAGGAAGGAACATTGAAGAAAGAGCTGCTCATTTTTAGCTCCATAATTGGCATTCAGGCCTTCATCAATTTCTGCTTGGCTACAGTGGAGTCACCCATCTCACCGCAGTGCCACCATCACACCGGTCATAGCAATGTCCTCCTTCATTTACTACAGGAGCCCCTGGAGGAAGCAGCTCTGCACGTTCTTTCCCTCAGGCGTCATAGCGGGGTCTCACCTTTATACCACTCATCACATCAGGGTCTTTCCTCCTGCTCTCCAGAAGCCACAGCAGAGACAACCATCATGGCCAGGTCGTGTCCCTAGGATTCCGCCAACAGTCACCAACGCGCACCCCTCAAAAGTGAAAACATGCCCCCTTTCTCCAATATTTCAAACCTGCCCTTTTCTATTCAGAGCAATGATTGCCCCCTGTCCTGCCGTAGTCTTAGCAGAGGATCCCCACCACTGGTAGTCACATGGCCTCCTGCTTTCACCCTACAGATGCCACCAACAGAGGTCTCCCCTCCAACAGTGACATTTCCCCCAGAATTCCCCGAGGAGCAGAGAAGTCAGGAGTGGTTGCAGAGGTCTACCTTGTTCCAATACAGCTCCTCCGGGCTCAGGACTCAAGTCTGCAGTCTCTCTATGTGGCTCCAGAATGCCAAATCGTGACCCGCTGGCACGTGGGGGGGGGGGGGGCGCACTGGCACGGTGACTTCTGAGGACGACTGGACTCGCCCGCCTTTTGCTCAGTAGGAGAGTAGAGAAGCGTCAGATGAATCTGGCCAGACGTGACCACAGATACCCACATCCCACACATGCGGCCCCGTGGGAACCCACCCGCAGCGGGGAGTCGTGACAGTGCGCACCCATCACACTGTCACAAGTCATCAGTCTACAGTCACACAGAAAGACTGCAGACTTTTGTCTCGAGTCTAGACAGCCCCTGTAAGACCGTGTTCACACGTTGTGGAAAGTTACTCATAGGGATAGGATTCAAAACCCACTACCCAGTCTGAAGGTGTTACATAGCACTGAATAGGAAGAAATGGCGGTGAAAATCCACACATCGTCCACACTGCAGACATGGAAGTCGCATTTTAGTGTGTGTTTTTTTTTCTTTCAACCGCTGCAATGTATTAATTGGCTATGGAAAAACCCATTTATTGCAAAGTAGATTGCTGCACATATTGGTGAAGAGAAAAAACTGCAAAGTGTGTAGTGAGCCCTATAGAGAGCACAGAGCCCTGCCCGCAACCCCAATAGTCACAGCAGGGGCTCTATGTGCGCCCTCTGCTGGCCGAAAGCTGCATGTTACACGTGATATACCGCACTCTACAGGCAGCTCCCGGTCCTACACCAACCTCACGCAGCTGCCTGGCAGGGCCGTATGACAGCGCGGATGGAGCCGCCGTACAACCTCCCTGCACACACTGGTCCTCAGACTTCCGACCACCACGGTGGGAGCGTCACTACTTACACCGGAGTCTTCCTCCCTCTCAGTCCCGCGCTCTCCGCCGAGGATGATGCAGCAGCTCCGGGACACACAAGTGTAACTTTTAGTAAAGCGTCTCTCAAATTGGGGGAACTCCACTGTCACGTGACCGCTGTCAGGCACCATCAGCAAAGAGCCGTATCCTGCACACAGGACATAGGCAGCGTCTGCAAAGTGCTGCGCTCGGCGGGCGGGGAAACCTCAGGCGGGGAAGAGAAGCCTAGTTCTGAGAAATGAAAGTGAGGAGAAAATGAAAGTGAGGAGAGAAAGTGAGGAGCTTCTAAGGCTGTGTGAAGGGAGCAGTACTAGTAAAGACTTAAGGCAAAACAAGACAACCCAGTGACATTTAAATGCAAGTAGTGGGGTTACTAAGCAGTACCCCACCATAATGCAAATATTTTGAACTCCATTATACAATTCAAAAATAGGAGAAAAACCAGAGTAGGCAATAATAAAGGTAAAAAAAATGTAGAAATTTTATTAGAATACAAGCTTAACCCCTTCACCCCCAAGGGTGGTTTGCACGTTATGGACCGGGCCAATTTTTACAATTCTGACCACTGTCCCTTTATGAGGTTATAACTCTGGAACGCTTCAACGGATCTTGGCGATTCTGACACTGTTTTCTCGCGACATATTGTACTTCATGATAGTGGTAAAATTTCTTCGATATAAATTGCGTTTATTTGTGAAAAAAACGAATATTTGGCGAAAATTTTGAAAATTTCGCAATTTTCCAACTTTTAATTTTTATGCCCTTAAATCACAGACATATGTCACGCAAAATACTTAATAAGTAACATTTCCCACATGTCTACTTTACATCAGCACCATTTTGGAACCAAAATTTTTTTTTGTTAGGGAGTTATAAGGGTTAAAAGTTGACCAGCAATTTCTCATTTTTACAACACCATTTTTTTTTAGGGACCACATCTCATTTGAAGTCATTTTGAGGGGTCTATATGATAGAAAATACCCAAGTGTGACACCATTCTAAAAACTGCACCCCTCAAGGTGCTCAAAACCACATTCAAAAAGTTTATTAACCCTTCAGGTGTTTCACAGGAATTTTTGGAATGTTTAAATAAAAATGAACATTTAACTTTTTTTCACACAAAATTTACTTCAGCTCCAATTTGTTTTATTTTACCAAGGGTAACAGGAAAAAATGAACCCCAAAAGATATTATACAATTTGTTCTGAGTACGCCGATACTCCATATGTAGGGGTAAACCACTGTTTGGGCGCATGACAGAGCTCGGAAGCGAAGGAGCGCCATTTGACTTTTCAATGCAAAATTGACTGGAATTGAGATGGGACGCCATGTTGCGTTTGGAGAGCCACTGATGTGCCTAAACATTAAAACCCCCCACAAGTGACACCATTTTGGAAAGTAGACCCCCTAAGGAACTTATCTAGATGTGTGGTGAGCACTTTGACCCACCAAGTGCTTCACAGAAGTTTATAATGCAGAACCGTAAAAATAAAAAATCATATTTTTTCACAAAAATGATCTTTTCGCCCCCAATTTTTTATTTTCCCAAGGGTAAGAGAAGAAATTGGACCCCAAAAGTTGTTGTACAATTTGTCCTGAGTATGCTGATACCCCATATGTGGGGGTAAACCACTGTTTGGGCGCATGGGAGAGCTCGGAAGGGAAGGAGCGCCGTTTGACTTTTCACTGCAAAATTGACAGGAATTGAGATGGGACGCCATGTTGCGTTTGGAGAGCCACTGATGTGCCTAAACATTGAAACCCCCCACAAGTGACACCATTTTGGAAAGTAGACCCCCTAAGGAACTTATCTAGATGTGTGGTGAGCACTTTGACCCACCAAGTGCTTCACAGAAGTTTATAATGCAGAGCCGTAAAAATAAAACAAAATTTTTTTCCCACAAAAATTATTTTTTAGCCCCCAGTTTTGTATTTTCCCAAGGGTAACAGGAGAAATTGGACCCCAATAGTTGTTGTCCAATTTGTCCTGAGTACGCTGATACCCCATATGTGGGGGGAACCACCGTTTGGGCGCATGGGAGGGCTCGGAAGGGATGGAGCGCCATTTGGAATGCAGACTTAGATGGAATGGTCTGCAGGCATCACATTGCGTTTGCAGAGCCCCTAATGTACCTAAACAGTAAAACCCCCCCACAAGTGACACCATTTTGGAAAGTAGACCCCCTAAGGAACTCATCTAGATGTGTTGTGAGAGCTTTGAACCCCCAAGTGTTTCACTACAGTTTATAACGCAGAGCCGTGCAAATAAAAAATATTTTTTTTCCACAAAAATTATTTTTTAGCCCCCAGTTTTGTATTTTTCCAAGGGTAACAGGAGAAATTGGACCCTGTATATTGTTGTCCAATTTGTTCTGAGTACGCTGATACCTGATATCTGGGGGTGAACCACCGTTTGAGCGCATGGCAGAGCTCGGAAGGGAAGGATCATCATTTGCAATGCAGGCTTAGATGGATTGGTCTACAGGCGTCACATTGCGTTTGCAGAGCCCCTAATGTACCTAAACAGTATAAACCCCCCACAAGTGACCCAATATTGGAAACTAGACCCCCCAAGGAACTTATCTAGTTGTGTTGTGAGAACTTTGAACCCCCAAGTGTTTCACTACAGTTTAGAACGCAGAGCCGTGAAGATAAAAAAAATAAAAAATTTCCCCCCAAAATTATTTTTTAGCCCCCAGTTTTGTATTTTCCCAATGGTCACAGGAGAAATTGGACCCCAAAAGTTGTTGTCCAATTTGTCTTGAGTACGCTGATACCCCATATGTGGGGGGAAACAACCGTTTGGGCGCATGGGAGGGCTCGGAAAGGAAGGAGCGCCATTTGGAACGCAGACTGATGGAATGGTCTGCAGGCGTCACATTGCGTTTGCAGAGCCCCTAATGTACCTAAACAGTAGAAACCCCCCACAAGTGACACCATTTTGGAAAGTAGAACCCCTAAGGAACTCATCTAGATGTGTTGTGAGAGCTTTGAACCCCCAAGTGTTTCACTACAGTTTATAACGCAGATCCATGCAAATAAAAAATTTTTTTTTTTCCACAAAAATTATTTTTTAGCCCCTAGTTTTGTATTTTCCCAAGGGTAACAGGAGAAATTGGACCCCAAAAGTTGTTCTCCAATGTGTTCCGAGTACGCTGATACCCCATATGTTGGGGTAAACCCCTGTTTGGGCGCACGGGAGAGCTTGGAAGGGAAGAAGCACTGTTTTACTTTTTCAACGCAGAATTGGCTGGAATTGAAATCGGACGCCATGTCACGTTTGGAGAGCCCCTGATGTGCCTAAACAGTGGAAACCCCCCAAT